>NC_136792.1:2023683-2047519 GCF_951216825.1 Electrona antarctica | reverse complement strand
AGCAACGACATTTAACACATCTTGCTTGCCCAAAATGTAATTCTTGCCTGCCCAAAATGTAATTCCTGGAAACGCCACTGGAGTATATACTATGTGTATAATCCTCTGTGAGGTCCCCATGTCTCTGTGTGGAGTATATATACTGTGTATATTCCTCTCTGAGGTCTCCGTGTGGAGTATATATACTGTGTATAATCCTCTCTGGTCCCCATGTCTCTGTGTGGAGTATATATACTGTGTATATTCCTCTCTGGTCCCCATGTCTCTGTGTGGAGTATATATACTGTGTATATTCCTCTCTGAGGTCTCCGTGTGGAGTATATATACTGTGTATAATCCTCTCTGGTCCCCATGTCTCCGTGTGGAGTATATACTATGTGTATAATCCTCTGTGAGGTCCCCATGTCTCTGTGTGGAGTATATATACTGTGTATAATCCTCTCTGAGGTCCCCATGTCTCTGTGTGGAGTATATATACTGTATATAATCCTCTCTGGTCCCCATGTCTCCGTGTGGAGTATATATACTGTGTATATTCCTCTGTGAGGTCCCCATGTCTCCGTGTGGAGTATATATACTGTGTATAATCCTCTCTGAGGTCCCCATGTCTCTGTGTGGAGTATATATACTGTGTATATTCCTCTCTGAGGTCCCCATGTCTCCATGTGGAGTATATATACTGTGTATATTCCTCTCTGAGGTCCCCATGTCTCTGTGTGGAGTATATATACTGTGTATAATCCTCTGTGAGGTCCCCATGTCTCTGTGTGGAGTATATATACTGTGTATAATCCTCTGTGAGGTCCCCATGTCTCTGTGTGGAGTATATATACTGTGTATATTCCTCTGTGAGGTCCCCATGTCTCTGTGTGGAGTATATATACTGTGTATATTCCTCTGTGAGGTCCCCATGTCTCTGTGTGGAGTATATATACTGTGTATAATCCTCTGTGAGGTCCCCATGTCTCTGTGTGGAGTATATATACTGTGTATAATCCTCTCTGAGGTCCCCATGTCTCCGTGTGGAGTATATATACTGTGTATAATCCTCTCTGAGGTCCCCATGTCTCTGTGTGGAGTATATATACTGTGTATAATCCTCTGTGAGGTCCCCATGTCTCCGTGTGGAGTATATATACTGTGTATATTCCTCTGTGAGGTCCCCATGTCTCTGTGTGGAGTATATATACTGTGTATAATCCTCTGTGAGGTCCCCATGTCTCTGTGTGGAGTATATATACTGTGTATAATCCTCTCTGAGGTCCCCATGTCTCCGTGTGGAGTATATATACTGTGTATAATCCTCTCTGAGGTCCCCATGTCTCTGTGTGGAGTATATATACTGTGTATAATCCTCTGTGAGGTCCCCATGTCTCCGTGTGGAGTATATATACTGTGTATATTCCTCTGTGAGGTCCCCATGTCTCTGTGTGGAGTATATATACTGTGTATAATCCTCTGTGAGGTCCCCATGTCTCCGTGTGGAGTATATATACTGTGTATAATCCTCTCTGAGGTCCCCATGTCTCTGTGTGGAGTATATATACTGTGTATAATCCTCTGTGAGGTCCCCATGTCTCTGTGTGGAGTATATATACTGTGTATATTCCTCTGTGAGGTCCCCATGTCTCTGTGTGGAGTATATATACTGTGTATAATCCTCTGTGAGGTCCCCATGTCTCCGTGTGGAGTATATATACTGTGTATAATCCTCTGTGAGGTCCCCATGTCTCCGTGTGGAGTATATATACTGTGTATATTCCTCTCTGAGGTCCCCATGTCTCTGTGTGGAGTATATATACTGTGTATAATCCTCTGTGAGGTCCCCATGTCTCCGTGTGGAGTATATATACTGTGTATATTCCTCTGTGAGGTCCCCATGTCTCCGTGTGGAGTATATATACTGTGTATATTCCTCTGTGAGGTCCCCGTGTCTCCGTGTGGAGTATATATACTGTGTATATTCCTCTGTGAGGTCCCCATGTCTCTGTGTGGAGTATATATACTGTGTATAATCCTCTCTGAGGTCCCCATGTCTCTGTGTGGAGTATATATACTGTGTATATTCCTCTGTGAGGTCCCCATGTCTCTGTGTGGAGTATATATACTGTGTATATTCCTCTGTGAGGTCCCCATGTCTCCGTGTGGAGTATATATACTGTGTATATTCCTCTCTGAGGTCTCTGTGTGGAGTATATATACTGTGTATAATCCTCCCTGAGGTCCCCGTGTCTCTGTGTGGAGTATATATACTGTGTATAATCCTCTCTGGTCCCTGTGTCTCCGTGTGGAGTATATATACTGTGTATATTCCTCTGTGAGGTCCCCATGTCTCCGTGTGGAGTATATATACTGTGTATAATCCTCTGTGAGGTCCCCATGTCTCCGTGTGGAGTATATATACTGTGTATATTCCTCTGTGAGGTCCCCATGTCTCCGTGTGGAGTATATATACTGTGTATAATCCTCTCTGGTCCCCATGTCTCTGTGTGGAGTATATATACTGTGTATATTCCTCTGTGAGGTCCCCATGTCTCCGTGTGGAGTATATATACTGTGTATAATCCTCTCTGTCTCTCCATGTCTCCGTGTGGAGTATATATACTGTGTATATTCCTCTCTGAGGTCCCCATGTCTCCGTGTGGAGTATATATACTGTGTATAATCCTCTGTGAGGTCCCCATGTCTCCGTGTGGAGTATATATACTGTGTATAATCCTCTCTGTCTCTCCATGTCTCCGTGTGGAGTATATATACTGTGTATATTCCTCTGTGAGGTCCCCATGTCTCCGTGTGGAGTATATATACTGTGTATATTCCTCTGTGAGGTCCCCATGTCTCTGTGTGGAGTATATATACTGTGTATAATCCTCTCTGAGGTCCCCATGTCTCTGTGTGGAGTATATATACTGTGTATATTCCTCTGTGAGGTCCCCGTATCTCCGTGTGGAGTATATATACTGTGTATATTCCTCTGTGAGGTCCCCATGTCTCCGTGTGGAGTATATATACTGTGTATATTCCTCTCTGAGGTCTCCATGTCTCCGTGTGGAGTATATATACTGTGTATATTCCTCTGTGAGGTCCCCATGTCTCCGTGTGGAGTATATATACTGTGTATATTCCTCTGTGAGGTCCCCATGTCTCCGTGTGGAGTATATATACTGTGTATATTCCTCTGTGAGGTCCCCATGTCTCTGTGTGGAGTATATATACTGTGTATAATCCTCTCTGAGGTCCCCATGTCTCTGTGTGGAGTATATATACTGTGTATAATCCTCTGTGAGGTCCCCATGTCTCTGTGTGGAGTATATATACTGTGTATATTCCTCTGTGAGGTCCCCATGTCTCTGTGTGGAGTATATATACTGTGTATAATCCTCTCTGAGGTCCCCATGTCTCCGTGTGGAGTATATATACTGTGTATAATCCTCTGTGAGGTCCCCATGTCTCCGTGTGGAGTATATATACTGTGTATAATCCTCTGTGAGGTCCCCATGTCTCTGTGTGGAGTATATATACTGTGTATATTCCTCTGTGAGGTCCCCATGTCTCTGTGTGGAGTATATATACTGTGTATATTCCTCTGTGAGGTCCCCGTGTCTCCGTGTGGAGTATATATACTGTGTATATTCCTCTGTGAGGTCCCCATGTCTCTGTGTGGAGTATATATACTGTGTATAATCCTCTTTGAGGTCCCCATGTCTCCGTGTGGAGTATATATACTGTGTATATTCCTCTGTGAGGTCCCCATGTCTCTGTGTGGAGTATATATACTGTGTATAATCCTCTCTGAGGTCCCCATGTCTCTGTGTGGAGTATATATACTGTGTATATTCCTCTGTGAGGTCCCCATGTCTCTGTGTGGAGTATATATACTGTGTATATTCCTCTGTGAGGTCCCCATGTCTCCGTGTGGAGTATATATACTGTGTATATTCCTCTCTGAGGTCTCTGTGTGGAGTATATATACTGTGTATAATCCTCCCTGAGGTCCCCGTGTCTCTGTGTGGAGTATATATACTGTGTATAATCCTCTCTGGTCCCTGTGTCTCCGTGTGGAGTATATATACTGTGTATATTCCTCTGTGAGGTCCCCATGTCTCCGTGTGGAGTATATATACTGTGTATATTCCTCTGTGAGGTCCCCATGTCTCCGTGTGGAGTATATATACTGTGTATATTCCTCTCTGGTCCCTGTGTCTCCGTGTGGAGTATATATACTGTGTATAATCCTCTCTGGTCCCCATGTCTCCGTGTGGAGTATATATACTGTGTATAATCCTCTGTGAGGTCCCCATGTCTCCGTGTGGAGTATATATACTGTGTATAATCCTCCCTGAGGTCCCCATGTCTCCATGTGGAGTATATATACTGTGTATAATCCTCTCTGAGGTCCCCATGTCTCTGTGTGGAGTATATATACTGTGTATATTCCTCTGTGAGGTCCCCATGTCTCCGTGTGGAGTATATATACTGTGTATATTCCTCTGTGAGGTCCCCATGTCTCTGTGTGGAGTATATATACTGTGTATAATCCTCTGTGAGGTCCCCATGTCTCTGTGTGGAGTATATATACTGTGTATATTCCTCTGTGAGGTCCCCATGTCTCCGTGTGGAGTATATATACTGTGTATAATCGGCCACAGAGATGTTTTTTAGAGGATGCTACAGTCGGTATAAACAATGTTTAAGTAAAGTATAAGCCTTAAGTATAAGTATAAGCCTTAAGTATAAGGTAAGCCTTGCCGAGCCGCATGAGGCCCAACTTGGCAGGAGCCTCTTATCTTCTGTTGTTTCTGCAGCGCGGCGTTGAGACAGCTTGATGTACAAGAAGGTCCAACCCCTGGACTGTGGACATGATGTGTCCCCCCTCCCCCCTCCCCCCTCCCCCTCCCCCCTCCTCCCTCCTCCAACCCCTGGACTGTGGACATGATGTGTCCCCCCTCCCCCCTCCCCCCTCCCCCTCCCCCCTCCCTCCTCCAACCCCTGGACTGTGGACATGATGTGTCCCCCCTCCCCCCTCCCCCCTCCCCCCCCCCTCCCCCCTCCTCCCTCCTCCAACCCCTGGACTGTGGACATGATGTACTTACACTGGTTCCCCCTGGACCCCCTGGTTCAACCCCCTGGTTCAACCCCCTGGTTCAACCCCTGGACTGTGGACATGATGTACTTACACTGGTTCCCCCTGGACCCCCTGGTTGAACCCCCTGGTCCAACCCCTGGACTGTGGACATGATGTACTTACACTGGTTCCCCCTGGACCCCCTGGTTGAACCCCCTGGTTGAACCCCCTGGCCCAACCCCTGGACTGTGGACATGATGTACTTACACTGGTTCCCCCTGGACCCCCTGGTTGAACCCCCTGGTCCAACCCCTGGACTGTGGACATGATGTACTTACACTGGTTCCCCCTGGACCCCCTGGTTGAACCCCCTGGTTGAACCCCCTGGTTGAACCCCCTGGTTCAACCCCCTGGTTCAACCCCTGGACTGTGGACATGATGTACTTACACTGGTTCCCCCTGGACCCCCTGGTTGAACCCCCTGGTTCAACCCCTGGACTGTGGACATGATGTACTTACACTGGTTCCCAAACTTCTTCATGTCAAGGACCCCCAAATTGACACTAATTAGCCCCGCGGACCCCCCATTTGAAAATACATGCCAGGGACCACCCATGAGAGAAGATTTTTACGGCTCTAGCAGTGATTCTCAACCCGTTTAATTTCAATGGACCCCCAGTTGGTCTATACGGACGGCCATTTAATGGCATTTCTATCTCTGGGACCCCAATACATATTGTAAAATCAATCAACTCTGAGAGTGTATGAATGGAAAATGGAACTAACGGGTCCATTTGGTTCCATTTGTACACTCTCAGAGTTACAGACGCATTAGGGTCCATTTGGTTCCAAACTATCATTTAACTGCATGGGGACCCCCTGGCACTCTCTCAGGTACCCCTGGGGGTCCCCGGACCCCACTTTGGGAACCACTGACTTAGTGCACCCCCTGAATGTGCCGCCCATCCAACCCGTATTGATGCTGAGTGGCCAGGCCGGGTATCGAACCCCAACCTCACAGTCTATTGAAGCATGCAGGGAGGCCAGGCCGGGTATCGAACCCCAACCTCACAGTCTATTGAAGCATGCAGGGAGGCCAGGCCGGGTATCGAACCCCAACCTCACAGTCTATTGAAGCATGCAGGGAGGCCAGGCCGGGTATCGAACACCAACCTCACAGTCTCGTTCAGGCGTACAGTCTATTGAAGCATGCAGGGAGGCCAGGCCGGGTATCGAACCCCAACCTCACAGTCTCGTTCAGGCGTACAGTCTATTGAAGCATGCAGGGAGGCCAGGCCGGGTATCGAACCCCAACCTCACAGTCTCGTTCAGGCGTACAGTCTATTGAAGCATGCAGGGAGGCCAGGCCGGGTATCGAACCCCAACCTCACAGTCTCGTTCAGGCGTACAGTCTATTGAAGCATGCAGGGAGGCCAGGCCGGGTATCGAACCCCAACCTCACAGTCTCGTTCAGGCGGACAGTCTATTGAAGCATGCAGGGAGGCCAGGCCGGGTATCGAACCCCAACCTCACAGTCTCGTTCAGGCGTACAGTCTATTGAAGCATGCAGGGAGGCCAGGCCGGGTATCGAACCCCAACCTCACAGTCTCGTTCAGGCGTACAGTCTATTGAAGCATGCAGGGAGGCCAGGCCGGGTATCGAACCCCAACCTCACAGTCTCGTTCAGGCGTACAGTCTATTGAAGCATGCAGGGAGGCCAGGCCGGGTATCGAACCCCAACCTCACAGTCTCGTTCAGGCGTACAGTCTATTGAAGCATGCAGGGAGGCCAGGCCGGGTATCGAACCCCAACCTCACAGTCTCGTTCAGGCGTACAGTCTATTGAAGCATGCAGGGAGGCCAGGCCGGGTATCGAACCCCAACCTCACAGTCTCGTTCAGGCGTACAGTCTATTGAAGCATGCAGGGAGGCCAGGCCGGGTATCGAACCCCAACCTCACAGTCTCGTTCAGGCGTACAGTCTATTGAAGCATGCAGGGAGGCCAGGCCGGGTATCGAACCCCAACCTCACAGTCTCGTTCAGGCGTACAGTCTATTGAAGCATGCAGGGAGGCCAGGCCGGGTATCGAACCCCAACCTCACAGTCTCGTTCAGGCGTACAGTCTATTGAAGCATGCAGGGAGGCCAGGCCGGGTATCGAACCCCAACCTCACAGTCTCGTTCAGGCGTACAGTCTATTGAAGCATGCAGGGAGGCCAGGCCGGGTATCGAACCCCAACCTCACAGTCTCGTTCAGGCGTACAGTCTATTGAAGCATGCAGGGAGGCCAGGCCGGGTATCGAACCCCAACCTCACAGTCTCGTTCAGGCGTACAGTCTATTGAAGCATGCAGGGAGGCCAGGCCGGGTATCGAACCCCAACCTCACAGTCTCGTTCAGGCGTACAGTCTATTGAAGCATGCAGGGAGGCCAGGCCGGGTATCGAACCCCAACCTCACAGTCTCGTTCAGGCGTACAGTCTATTGAAGCATGCAGGGAGGCCAGGCCGGGTATCGAACCCCAACCTCACAGTCTCGTTCAGGCGTACAGTCTAACCACAAGGCCACTGAGCTATAGTAAACAACGTTTAACCCCAATAAAAAAAAACATATACTTCAGCGTACGACGTATAGCGAAAAATAGCCAATCTACAAGCTCACAACGTGTTCTGTTTCACTTCACTGTTTTCAACAGATTCAGGACTATCTGGGGGAACTTTGCGCCGCCATATTATGATGATATAATAGGGGCGGCAGGGGTGAGTGGATGGTAACCGCAAGGTTCCCAGTTCGAACCCTGTGGGCTCCCCCGAAGTGTCCTTGAGCAAGACTCTGAACCCCTAATTACTCCCGATGTGCAGTTTGGTTCCTTGCATGGTTTGCTCCGTCATTGGTGTGTGAATGGGTGAATGTAGTACACAATCTCTGTAAAGAGCCTTGGATGAAGGCGCTATATAAATGCACCATTTATGACATGCCCGCACGGACAGGGTTCATGTGGACAAGTGGAGGAAAATACATTGTGTTTCAAAAGTACACATGAATACATCTTGAAAAGCCGTCGGCGGTATATATACAGGCCCGAATAAATGATTCTGAAAAAGACTAGATTCGGCCTCCATGTTGAGCGATCATGACAAATCCCTTTGTATTCTTACTCCTTTTTTGTAGATTATTTTCAGGTTTGAATGTTGAAGTTTGTTTGTCTAAAACCTTCAGTCAATCTCTCTGATTTTCCTATCAGGTCAGTTTAGTGGGGGGGCGAACTGACTCCTACTTTGCTATTGGATGTATAGGCCTTATACAAAATATCTGTCAAAAGGTTAACCCATTTTGGGTTAGCGTTAAACTTTAGCTATTGAAAAATATTTGAAAAATCGTTAAAATGTGCCTCAAATCTTTCAGAAAATTGTCATGATTTAGAAAACTTTTTTTTTAAAATTTCGACGTCAGGCCTGAAAGGGTTAAAAGTAAAACTACAGGGATTCTGCTTCCCCAAAACACACTAAACAAGCTTCCTGTGAAACAGGAAGTGAGGGCAGATGAGCATTGTGTGAATTGAAAGGAACAATGGCAGGCCAGCCCAATGCTTATCTGTCCTTATAAAGACTAGTTCCCTCAATAGGCAGAATGCTTATCTGTCCATCCATCCATCCATCCTTCTTCAACCGCTTATCCGTAGTCGGGTCACGGGGGCAACAGCTCCACCAGAGTGCTCCAGACTTCGCTCTCCAGAGCAACATTAGTGACTTCCTCCTGGGGGGATCCTGAGATGTTCCAAGGCCAGTGAGTCGATGTGTTTCCTCCAACTGCGCCTTGGTCTGCCCCGGGGTCTCCTCCCAATGGGACGTGATCCTTGGTCTGCCCCGGAGTCTCCTCCCAGTGGGACGTGCGTCGAGGACCTCCCTATAGGGAGGCGCCCCAGAGGCTAACCAGATGCCCGAACCACCTCAGCTGGCTCCTTTCCAGGCGAAGGAGCAGCGGTTCTACTCCGAGTCTCTCTCGTGTGACTGAACTTCTCACCCTATCTCTAAGGGAGATGCCAGCCACCCGTCGAAGAAAACTCATTTCGGCCGCTTGTATTTGCGACCTTATTCTTTCGGTCATGACCCACACTTCATGACCATAGGTGAGAGTAGGAACGAAGATTGCTCGGTAGACGGAGAGCTGTCCATATAAAGACAAGTTCCCTCAATAGGCAGAGTCTGAGGCAGAAAGAACCCCAAGTTCTTCCACTTTTGCAAATCCAAAGTCAGCAAAAGAGCAAAGCAACGAAGAATAGCACGCATAAATGGTAAATGGTGCATTTATATAGCGCCTGCTTTACATAGATTGTGCATTACATTCACTCATTCACACACACATTCATACACCGATGGCAGCGGAAACCATGCAAGGCACCCCAACTAGCACATCAGGAGCAATTAGGGGTTCAGTGTCTTGCTCAAGGACACTTCGACAGTAACTCTGGGGGAGCCCAGGTTCGAACTGGCAACCTTACGGTTACCATCCAGGCACTCTACCCCTGAGCCACCGCCGCCCCTTGGCATCTTGGCTAATGCATTTTAATGATAATCTACTCAAGAATGTGTTCATGAACAAGCAAGTTGAGCTATAGCGGGATGACAGATATATCTGCATATAGCTTCAAAATACTTATTTCTGGAAAATAGGGGAGAAAACAAAAACGGCCTCAACATCTTTTTCTTCCTTGAAATGGACTGTTGCAGGGTTCAATCATCGCTTTTGATGAATTGAACATGGTGGACCCTGTTGTAAACAAGTGTAATGCTTATGTGGGTCGTCCACTCACAGTTAACAGCCTTTGTATTGAGTTTGTGCTTGAAATGTACTGTAATTCTGCAAACTGTTAATACAATTTTCAATCAATCAATCAAAGCCACGCCAGCCGGCCTGTGAAATGGACTGTTGCAGGGTTCAATCATCGCCACGCCAGCCGGCCTGTGAAATGGACCGTTGCAGGGTTCAATCAAAGCCACGCCAGCCGGCCTGTGGTCAACACTTTTTGTCAAAATTCTATTTTTCCCATGGACATACAAATATTACCTAGCGTTAACCCATTCTGGGCGGGAACCCCCTTTTGGTGTTTTAAGCATTATGTTATACTTTAGCTATTGAAAAATAGCAGATCTACAAGCTCATAGCGCGGCACCGAGTGCCACGCTACGAGCTTGTAGGTCTGCTATTTTTGTAAAATCGTGAAAATGTGGCGCAAATCTTTGAATATACATGTTGTATTCCTTCAGAGCGAACGTTTTTAACTCAAATCTGTGCTTCGACCCACATTTTCAGATGTGGGTCGGTGGCCAAATACAGATAATTCTGGGGGTCCTTGACATGAAATAGTTTGAGAACCACTGACATAGAAACATAAGTTTGGTTTGGAAGATGGTCCAAATGAACCATTGCAGCTTGATCTATGGGTTAGGGTTACACATTAGAGTGTATACACATGTACACTCATTTGTACAAACATTTGTACACTCTCAGAGTTTTATTAAATAAAATGTTTGAGAAACACTAGTGGACTCATAATGTGCCATAGTGTCACATCACATCACATGACTTGTCGACATTCAGTTATTGAACATGCAAAGACAAATGAATGGTGTGTAAAACAGACTAAAATTGAGCACGGACAGTTTTTTGCCGCCGACACGTTTGTCCGTGTAACGTACGGACATATCGATGACCCCCATGACCCCTTGACCGCTGGCCCATTGTGCTGTTGAATTTAAGCATGTCAGTGCATAAAGGTCATATTTATGGAATGTATACGGCCAACTGCCAAACTCACAACACATTACATAATACATACAGCCCCTTTTCCTATGTGAGGAGTGTTTTAGCTTATTGCATCACAGCATTTCAGAAACATTTAAAAAAGTCCCTTCAGCCAGTTTCACATCCGTATGTATTATTAAATGCTAATCTTTCATAACACCCTGCCTCGTACATGTCTGAGCACACTTCCTCTTTCTGGCTGCGCACAAGGACACACTTCTCCTTTTAGACGTACTGCTCACTTCCTGTTTTGATGCCCTCGCTGTACGCTGACAAAAACATAAAATATGAGTCAGTAGTTCATCAAAGATGTCCGACGTGGACAGCACTGTGCCAAAAAGCATGGAATAAGTTTGAGTATATTCCAGGAAACACCCGGTACATTTACCAACAAACTCCGGTACCATCACATATGTATATAAATTACTGTATATGCTGCTAAACCTGAGGTTTACGGGCAAATCCAGTGCCCATAATGGCCTGTTAATCTCTCTTTTCACGCAGTGATTCAGACCCCATAAGATTGAATTGTCTCCACCAGGCCGAAGGCATGGGGAGAGAGTATGTTTTGCACTCCGTCCGTGTGTGTGTGTGTCCTTCCGTCCGTCTGTTACCAGCTAATCTCCGGCACCGTTAACCCGGTCGATGCCAAACTTTGCACACACACTCCCTGGATGCCAACGATGACCTCTAACCCACATTTTCCGCATCTGCCTTTTATAGCGCCACCAGGAGGCCGACTTTTGTAAAACACATTTTTTGATATTACTCCTCCAGATTCTGTCCAAAAATCTCACAAATCGTTACACAGTATCTCTATGGTCATGTGCTCAAGTCGGATCTGTCCGATATTTCATATTCCATCCTAATTGGCTATAATTGGCTTTGACAGTTTGCAAGATGGGCCCGTTTTGAACAAAAGCCTCAAATCATGAACGCAGCATGCAATTTACATGAAATCTTTCACACATTTTCTTACTAGGCTGAGGAATATATCCCACCCTTTTCACATTGGCCTGTTATAGCGCCACCAACAGGTTGATTTTTGCAAAACACACTCAAATCATCCAATTGCCATCAAAGGCGTATGAAGAAATGGCACCCTTTTCACATTGGCCTATTATAGCGCCACCAGGAGGCCACAACCTGACCTGCCCTGGTGGAGACCTGTGCCCCGAGGGGCACTTTTTCTAGTTTTTATATTTTTTTATCCCACGATTTTGCAACTCATTTTTTTTCACCCAGTGTCAATTATCTAATGTAATCCTGGGCACTACACTTCCTCTGCCAAGCTGGGGGGCAGCGGACTGACCTCATGCTTCCTTCTATGCATGAGGAGTCCAAGCTGCTTCTTTTCACCTGACAGGGGGGGAATTTCCCCAGCCTGACGTATAGCACGTGCAGGAACACGTTATTCCGACCAGTTCCTTTCCCCTCCATCAGGCGCCCCGGCTGGCCAGGGGGAGGCAGTATAGAGACCAGTTCCTTTCCAGGGGGAGGCAGTTTAGAGACCAGTTCCTTTCCCCTCCATCAGGCGCCCCGGCTGGCCCATAGAGTATATAAAAGGATAGAGACTGAACTGGCGCGAAGCTCCGCCCCCCCAGCTATTCATGTCAGTGGAAGTTGCTCAGTGGCGTTTTGAAGCACCCGGAAGACTGCCGGAAGTACCTCCTCCGGACCTCAAATTTGAGGTCCGGGATGACGTAGGGAGTGATGGTCCTACATGTTAAAGCCCAGCTGCACGGGGTTTCCCAGTCATGAATACACGGGTCCGCCTGTAGTCCCTCCTCCTACCACTAGGGCCCAGAGCTTCAACGTTGAATAGCCTCACTGGCCCCTTGGGCTGGCCAGGGGGAGGTAGTTTAGAGACCAGTTCCTTTGCCCTCCATCAGGCGCCCCGGCTGGCCAGGGGGAGGCAGTTTAGAGACCAGTTCCTTTCCCCTCCATCAGGCGCCCCAGCTGGCCAGGGGGAGGCAGTTTAGAGACCAGTTCCTTTCCTCTCCATCAGGCGCCCCGGCTGGCCAGGGGGAGGCAGTTTAGAGACCAGTTCCTTTCCCCTCCATCAGGCGCCCCAGCTGGCCAGGGGGAGGCAGTTTAGAGACCAGTTCCTTTCCCCTCCATCAGGCGCCCCGGCTGGCCAGGGGGAGGCAGTTTAGAGACCAGTTGCTTTCCCCTCCATCAGGCGCCCCAGCTGGCCAGGGGGAGGCAGTATAGAGACCAGTTCCTTTCCCCTCCATCAGGCGCCCCAGCTGGCCAGGGGGAGGCAGTTTAGAGACCAGTTCCTTTCCCCTCCATCAGGCGCCCCAGCTGGCCAGGGGGAGGCAGTATAGAGACCAGTTCCTTTCCCCTCCATCAGGCGCCCCAGCTGGCCAGGGGGAGGCTGTTTAGAGACCAGTTCCTTTCCCCTCCATCAGGCGCCCCGGCTGGCCAGGGGGAGGCAGTTTAGAGACCAGTTCCTTTCCCCTCCATCAGGCGCCCCAGCTGGCCAGGGGGAGGCAGTATAGAGACCAGTTCCTTTCCCCTCCATCAGGCGCCCCAGCTGGCCAGGGGGAGGCAGTTTAGAGACCAGTTCCTTTCCCCTCCATCAGGCGCCCCAGCTGGCCAGGGGGAGGCAGTATAGAGACCAGTTCCTTTCCCCTCCATCAGGCGCCCCGGCTGGCCAGGGGGAGGCAGTTTAGAGACCAGTTCCTTTCCCCTCCATCAGGCGCCCCGGCTGGCCAGGGGGAGGCAGTTTAGAGACCAGTTCCTTTCCCCTCCATCAGGCGCCCCGGCTGGCCAGGGGGAGGCAGTTTAGAGACCAGTTCCTTTCCCCTCCATCAGGCGCCCCAGCTGGCCAGGGGGAGGTAGTATATAGACCAGTTCCTTTCCCCTCCATCAGGCGCCCCGGCTGGCCAGGGGGAGGCAGTTTAGAGACCAGTTCCTTTCCCCTCCATCAGGCGCCCCGGCTGGCCAGGGGGAGGCAGTATAGAGACCAGGATTACTGCAGGGAAGATTTGGAGAATTGGCAGATCAATAAATCTCAGAACACTTTGCAATGTGATTTGTTTGTCCTGATGAAGGTCTAATTAACGACCGAAACGTCGGCTTAATAAAAGAGCAACATTCTTGGCTTCGTTTTCCGACAGTGTGTTTGTGTTTCAAAGATAGCCTTCTTTTTTAATACATTTTGGGCGGGAAACCCCCTTTGGGGTTTTAAGCTTTATGTTATACTTTAGCCATTGAAAAATAGCAGATCTACAAGCTCATAGCGCGGCACCGAGTGCCGTGCTATGAGCTTGTAGGTCTGCTATTTTTGAAAAATCTTGTGGTGCTTGAATATTTATTTATTTATGTATTCTTTCACAGTTCCTGGAACAACATATTTTCAGTCCGCAGCCAAATACAGATAATTCTGGGGGTCCTTGACATGAAAAGGGTTGAGCACCACTGACATAGAAACCAAGAAAATCAGAAAACTGTCATGATTTAGAAGCCATTTAAAAACAATGGCATCAGGTCTAAATGAGGTGTGCATCAGCCTTTTTCTATAAAATAAGCCAAATAATAAAATGGGACTTAAGTGTAGCCTATTTTATAAACTGATCATTTTGCTGGGGACCCCCTTAACCCATTTTGACCTGAGATCAGATTCTAAAAATGTCTTCTACATCCTGACAGTTTTCTGAAAAAGCTATGTTTCTATGTCAGTCGTTCTTCGATTTTTCAAAAATAGCAGACCTACAAGCTCATGAGCTTGTAGATCTGCTATTTTTCAATAGCTAAAGCATAACATAATGCTAACACCAAAAGGGGTTCCGCCCAAAATGGGTTAAACCCCCCCCAAGGACCCCTGACTCGTGACCCCAGACCCCCCTTTGAGAACCATTGTCCTACATGGAGAGGAAACGGTTTGTTCAAAACTAAAGCGTGACTCATGGCTCTCACCAGAAGACAATACGTGGATGTTTTTCTCCTTCACGATGAAATGATTGCAGGCAGAGCCGATTCTACGAGGAGTCACGTCTAGGCAAGAGAATGTTTTGGCTTTTATTCGTGTTAGCCTTGAGATCCACAAACACAACGCATAGCCAGCTATAGGGGCTGGGTTCTCAAAGTGGGTTCCACAAACACAACGCATAGCCAGCTATAGGGGCTGCGTTCTCAGAGTGGGTTCCACAAACACAACGTAGCCAGCTAGGGGCTGGGTTCTCAGAGTGGGTTCCACAAACACAACACATAGCCAGCTATAGGGGCTGCGTTCTCAGAGTGGGTTCCACAAACACAACACATAGCCAGCTAGGGGCTGGGTTCTCAGAGTGGGTTCCACAAACACAACACATAGCCAGCTATAGGGGCTGGGTTCTCAGAGTGGGTTCCACAAACACAACACATAGCCAGCTATAGGGGCTGCGTTCTCAGAGTGGGTTCCACAAACACAACACATAGCCAGCTAGGGGCTGGGTTCTCAGAGTGGGTTCCACAAACACAACACATAGCCAGCTATAGGGGCTGGGTTCTCAGAGTGGGTTCCACAAACACAACACATAGCCAGCTAGGGGCTGGGTTCTCAAAGTGGGTTCCACAAACACAACACATAGCCAGCTATAGGGGCTGGGTTCTCAGAGTGGGTTCCACAAACACAACACATAGCCAGCTATAGGGGCTGGGTTCTCAAAGTGGGTTCCACAAACACAACACATAGCCAGCTATAGGGGCTGGGTTCTCAGAGTGGGTTCCACAAACACAACACATAGCCAGCTATAGGGGCTGGGTTCTCAGAGTGGGTTCCACAAACACAACACATAGCCAGCTATAGGGGCTGGGTTCTCAGAGTGGGTTCCACAAACACAACACATAGCCAGCTAGGGGCTGGGTTCTCAGAGTGGGTTCCACAAACACAACACATAGCCAGCTAGGGGTTGGGTTCTCAGAGTGGGTTCCACAAACACAACACATAGCCAGCTAGGGGCTGGGTTCTCAGAGTGGGTTCCACAAACACAACACATAGCCAGCTATAGGGGCTGGGTTCTCAGAGTGGGTTCCACAAACACAACACATAGCCAGCTATAGGGGCTGGGTTCTCAGAGTGGGTTCCACAAACACAACACATAGCCAGCTATAGGGGCTGGGTTCTCAGAATGGGTTCCACAAACACAACACATAGCCAGCTATAGGGGCTGGGTTCTCAGAATGGGTTCCACAAACACAACACATAGCCAGCTAGGGGCTGGGTTCTCAAAGTGGGTTCCACAAACACAACACATAGCCAGCTAGGGAACACAACACATAGCCAGCTAGGGGTTGGGTTCTCAGAGTGGGTTCCACAACACAACACATAGCCAGCTATAGGGGCTGGGTTCTCAGAGTGGGTTCCACAAACACAACACATAGCCAGCTAGGGGCTGGGTTCTCAAAGTGGGTTCCACAAACACAACACATAGCCAGCTAGGGGTTGGGTTCTCAGAGTGGGTTCCACAAACACAACACATAGCCAGCTAGGGGTTGGGTTCTCAGAGTGGGTTCCACAAACACAACACATAGCCAGCTAGGGGCTGGGTTCTCAGAGTGGGTTCCACAAACACAACACATAGCCAGCTATAGGGGCTGGGTTCTCAGAGTGGGTTCCACAAACACAACACATAGCCAGCTAGGGGCTGGGTTCTCAGAGTGGGTTCCACAAACACAACACATAGCCAGCTATAGGGGCTGGGTTCTCAGAGTGGGTTCCACAAACACAACACATAGCCAGCTATAGGGGCTGGGTTCTCAGAGTGGGTTCCACAAACACAACACATAGCCAGCTATAGGGGCTGGGTTCTCAGAGTGGGTTCCACAAACACAACACATAGCCAGCTATAGGGGCTGGGTTCTCAGAATGGGTTCCACAAACACAACACATAGCCAGCTATAGGGGCTGGGTTCTCAGAATGGGTTCCACAAACACAACACATAGCCAGCTAGGGGCTGGGTTCTCAGAATGGGTTCCACAAACACAACACATAGCCAGCTAGGGGCTGGGTTCTCAGAGTGGGTTCCACAAACACAACACATAGCCAGCTAGGGGCTGGGTTCTCAAAGTGGGTTCCACAAACACAACACATAGCCAGCTAGGGAACACAACACATAGCCAGCTAGGGGTTGGGTTCTCAGAGTGGGTTCCACAACACAACACATAGCCAGCTATAGGGGCTGGGTTCTCAGAGTGGGTTCCACAAACACAACACATAGCCAGCTAGGGGTTGGGTTCTCAGAGTGGGTTCCACAAACACAACACATAGCCAGCTAGGGGTTGGGTTCTCAGAGTGGGTTCCACAAACACAACACATAGCCAGCTAGGGGCTGGGTTCTCAGAATGGGTTCCACAAACACAACACATAGCCAGCTATAGGGGCTGGGTTCTCAGAGTGGGTTCCACAAACACAACACATAGCCAGCTATAGGGGCTGGGTTCTCAGAATGGGTTCCACAAACACAACACATAGCCAGCTAGGGGCTGGGTTCTCAGAATGGGTTCCACAAACACAACACATAGCCAGCTAGGGGCTGGGTTCTCAGAGTGGGTTCCACAAACACAACACATAGCCAGCTAGGGGTTGGGTTCTCAGAGTGGGTTCCACAAACACAACACATAGCCAGCTAGGGGCTGGGTTCTCAGAGTGGGTTCCACAAACACAACACATAGCCAGCTATAGGGGCTGGGTTCTCAGAATGGGTTCCACAAACACAACACATAGCCAGCTATAGGGGCTGGGTTCTCAGAGTGGGTTCCACAAACACAACACATAGCCAGCTAGGGGCTGGGTTCTCAAAGTGGGTTCCACAAACACAACACATAGCCAGCTATAGGGGCTGGGTTCTCAGAGTGGGTTCCACAAACACAACACATAGCCAGCTAGGGGCTGGGTTCTCAAAGTGGGTTCCACAAACACAACACATAGCCAGCTAGGGGCTGGGTTCTCAGAGTGGGTTCCACAAACACAACACATAGCCAGCTAGGGGTTGGGTTCTCAGAATGGGTTCCACAAACACAACACATAGCCAGCTATAGGGGCTGGGTTCTCAGAGTGGGTTCCACAAACACAACACATAGCCAGCTAGGGGCTGGGTTCTCAAAGTGGGTTCCACAAACACAACACATAGCCAGCTATAGGGGCTGGGTTCTCAGAGTGGGTTCCACAAACACAACACATAGCCAGCTAGGGGCTGGGTTCTCAAAGTGGGTTCCACAAACACAACACATAGCCAGCTAGGGGCTGGGTTCTCAGAGTGGGTTCCACAAACACAACACATAGCCAGCTATAGGGGCTGGGTTATCAGAGTGGGTTCCACAAACACAACACATAGCCAGCTAGGGGCTGGGTTCTCAAAGTGGGTTCCACAAACACAACGTAGCCAGCTAGGGGCTGGGTTCTCAAAGTGGGTTCCACAAACACAACACATAGCCAAGTAGGGGCTGGGTTCTCAGAGTGGGTTCCACAAACACAACACATAGCCAGCTATAGGGGCTGGGTTCTCAGAGTGGGTTCCACAAACACAACACATAGCCAGCTATAGGGGCTGGGTTCTCAGAGTGGGTTCCACAAACACAACACATAGCCAGCTAGGGGCTGGGTTCTCAGAGTGGGTTCCACAAACACAACACATAGCCAGCTAGGGGTTGGGTTCTCAGAGTGGGTTCCACAAACACAACACATAGCCAGCTAGGGGCTGGGTTCTCAGAGTGGGTTCCACAAACACAACACATAGCCAGCTATAGGGGCTGGGTTCTCAGAGTGGGTTCCACAAACACAACACATAGCCAGCTATAGGGGCTGGGTTCTCAGAATGGGTTCCACAAACACAACACATAGCCAGCTATAGGGGCTGGGTTCTCAGAATGGGTTCCACAAACACAACACATAGCCAGCTAGGGGCTGGGTTCTCAAAGTGGGTTCCACAAACACAACACATAGCCAGCTAGGGAACACAACACATAGCCAGCTAGGGGTTGGGTTCTCAGAGTGGGTTCCACAACACAACACATAGCCAGCTATAGGGGCTGGGTTCTCAGAGTGGGTTCCACAAACACAACACATAGCCAGCTAGGGGCTGGGTTCTCAGAATGGGTTCCACAAACACAACACATAGCCAGCTATAGGGGCTGGGTTCTCAGAGTGGGTTCCACAAACACAACACATAGCCAGCTATAGGGGCTGGGTTCTCAGAGTGGGTTCCACAAACACAACACATAGCCAGCTATAGGGGCTGGGTTCTCAGAATGGGTTCCACAAACACAACACATAGCCAGCTAGGGGCTGGGTTCTCAGAATGGGTTCCACAAACACAACACATAGCCAGCTAGGGGCTGGGTTCTCAGAGTGGGTTCCACAAACACAACACATAGCCAGCTAGGGGTTGGGTTCTCAGAGTGGGTTCCACAAACACAACACATAGCCAGCTATAGGGGCTGGGTTCTCAGAGTGGGTTCCACAAACACAACACATAGCCAGCTATAGGGGCTGGGTTCTCAGAGTGGGTTCCACAAACACAACACATAGCCAGCTATAGGGGCTGGGTTCTCAGAGTGGGTTCCACAAACACAACACATAGCCAGCTATAGGGGCTGGGTTCTCAGAGTGGGTTCCACAAACACAACACATAGCCAGCTAGGGGCTGGGTTCTCAGAGTGGGTTCCACAAACACAACACATAGCCAGCTATAGGGGCTGGGTTCTCAGAGTGGGTTCCACAAACACAACACATAGCCAGCTATAGGGGCTGCGTTCTCAGAGTGGGTTCCACAAACACAACACATAGCCAGCTAGGGGCTGGGTTCTCAGAGTGGGTTCCACAAACACAACACATAGCCAGCTAGGGGCTGGGTTCTCAGAGTGGGTTCCACAAACACAACACATAGCCAGCTATAGGGGCTGGGTTCTCAGAGTGGGTTCCACAAACACAACACATAGCCAGCTATAGGGGCTGGGTTCTCAGAGTGGGTTCCACAAACACAACACATAGCCAGCTATAGGGGCTGGGTTCTCAGAGTGGGTTCCACAAACACAACACATAGCCAGCTAGGGGCTGGGTTCTCAAAGTGGGTTCCACAAACACAACGTAGCCAGCTAGGGGCTGGGTTCTCAAAGTGGGTTCCACAAACACAACACATAGCCAAGTAGGGGCTGGGTTCTCAGAGTGGGTTCCACAAACACAACACATAGCCAGCTATAGGGGCTGGGTTCTCAGAGTGGGTTCCACAAACACAACACATAGCCAGCTAGGGGCTGGGTTCTCAGAGTGGGTTCCACAAACACAACACATAGCCAGCTATAGGGGCTGGGTTCTCAGAGTGGGTTCCACAAACACAACACATAGCCAGCTAGGGGCTGGGTTCTCAGAGTGGGTTCCACAAACACAACACATAGCCAGCTATAGGGGCTGGGTTCTCAGAGTGGGTTCCACAAACACAACGCATAGCCAGCGGCCGCGTTCTTCCTTCTATGAAATGGGTCTGAATGACTTTGATTGAAAATACTTTAACAGTTAATGTCCTCTAAATGTATATAAGGTTCTAAGTATTATGCTTATCGGTGTTGCGCTAGAATTGCATTGTATGTAGTCATAGCACTTCATAGTACAGGGGTTCTCAACCCGTGGATCGCGACCCCTCGGGGGGTCACCAAATTAGTTTGGGGGGTCCCCCCAAAAAAACTGAATGGTTGGAAAATGGAAGTTTACATAGTACACATGCTTACACCTTCCCTAATGATTATATCTGGTTTCAGTATTTATTTATGGTGTATTGTCTCTATTATTAAGGTCTCTATTATTATGGTGTATTGTCTCTATTATATATTGGGGTCGGGAAGGGGCGGGGGTCCCGAGACATTGCCATAGCATTTCCGGGGGTCCCCGGCCAAAAACGTTGAGAACCTCTGTCATAGTACAGTATAGCATAGTATAGTATATATATATGTATACTTTATATGTATAGTTTCATTATATAGATATTCCACTGTTACGTTCTTAGCTTACGCATGTTTCATGATAACTACTTTTTATATATGTGATGTATGCCATGCTTTTGTTATTGCTTAATGTAAATCGCTCTGGATTAAGAGCATCTGCTTTATGCCTAAATTGTAAATTCTCCCCTCCATGGGGTGCCTCGGTACAAAGAGGTTTGTCTATGAATTGATTGCATAGCGCCTAAATGTTAACAAGACAGCAAGGACTAAATATTTGACTGTACTCTGTTGCTGTTTTTATACGTTCATGTCAAATAAACAACTCAATCAATCAATCAAGGAACAACTGGCCTAGAGCAAGAACGTTGCAAATGCGAGCATCATTATGAATGATTTAGTTTACATTGGGCGGCGGCGGTGGCGGCGGCGGTGGCTCAGGGATAGAGTGACCACTAGGGGGTGGCGGTGGCTCAGGGGTAGAGTGGCTGGATGGGGACCACAAGGTTGCCAGTTCGAACCCTGTGGGCTCCCCCAGAGTTAGTGTCGAAGTGTCTCTGAACCCCTAATTGCTCCTGATGTGCTGGTTGGTGCCTTGCATGGTTTCCACAGCCATCGGTGTGTGAATGTGTGTGTGAATGGATGGGTGAATTGATGCACACATCTATGTAAAGCGCCTTGGATAAAGGCGCTATATAAATGCACCCTTTACCATTTATTTACCATTTACATAAAATATAGTCTTGAAGGTTCAATGAATCCATGCAATTCACTGAACCACTTCAACCCTATACATACACAACACACAGTACTGTATGTCTCTGACCGAGTTCCCCCTGCTGCAGCGACCTAGATATCTTCCATATTCTTTACCATACTTTACACCATTACCAAAAATAACATCGTCACGCTTATACAATGCGACGGAACCGCGGGTTGAATATTTCCGGCGAACTTTCGTCTATCCTGACATGCCCAGAATAGGGCATACATATGATACAAGCGGTCCATGTTGGTTATTAAAGAAGAAAAAAAAATTCCGAACAACACAAGCAACTAACTGTGGACTCCAGTGACTCCTGAGTCCTGACATAGTGCTGGCAGAGTGTCTCCTGCTGACTCCTCACATAGTGCTGGCAGAGTGTCTTCTGCTGACTCCTGACATAGTGCTGGCAGAGCAGCAGGATGGAACCGTACATCATCACGTCTGTCATCAGCATGTCCTATTAGCAGAATGACCTATCAGTGAACCTAAAGCAACACACTTCACTGACAGTGGTGGAAAAAACTCCCCGTGTCCCCTCACAAAAACATGCAGTAATCCTGGTCTCTAAACTGCCTCCCCCTTAGCCTGGCTAATAAGCCAGACCGAATCAGCCGTTGGCAAAAAAAAATTGCCTGCCGGCGGATTACGGTCTGGAGAGGCTCAATTGTATGCCCATTTCCTACACCAGAGAACTGGTGTGGCCAAGGGACACGGTATGCAATATGGGCGGGCTTTGGTACAGTGACGTTCAATGCTTGAGACCTTTGACTGACAGTAGCTCTGACCAATTGCGTCAAAGAGAAAATGTTTGAACCCGCCCCCAAGAAACAAGATCCATACACAGCATCTCCAGACTCAAATACCACACGACAGTATGATTTGAGTCTGGCTTATTAGCCAGGCTACCTCCCCCTGGCCAGGGCGCCTGATGGAGGGGAAAGGAACTGGTCGGAATAACGTGTTCCTTCCACGCGCTACGTCCAACCAGGGAAACTCCCCTCTGTCAGGTGAAAAGAAGCAGCTTGGACTCCTCATGTATAGAAGGAGGCATGAGGTCAGTCCGCTGCCTCCCCCCAGGATGGCAGAGGAAGTGTAGCGCCCAGGATTACATTAGATAATTGGCACTGGGTGAAAAAACTGGGTTGCAAAACTTGTGGGATAAAAATTATAGAATTAAAAAAAAGTGGTGGAAAAACCTACCAGAATTGTTTTATTTGAACCATTTAGACCTGACACTACATGGATTCTACAAAATGTAAATCCTGAACGTTTTCTGTGTCAGTGTTTCTGTGTCAGTGTTTCTGTGTCAGTGTTTCTGTGTCAGTGTTTCTGTTTCTGTGTTTCTGTGTCAGTGTTTCTGTTTCTGTGTTTCTGTGTCAGTGTTTCTGTTTCTGTGTCAGTGTTTCTGTGTCAGTGTTTCTGTTTCTGTGTTTCTGTGTCAGTGTTTCTGTTTCTGTGTCAGTGTTTCTGTGTCAGTGTTTCTGTGTCAGTGTTTCTGTTTCTGTGTCAGTGTTTCTGTGTCAGTGTTTCTGTGTCAGTGTTTCTGTTTCTGTGTCAGTGTTTCTGTGTCAGTGTTTCTGTGTCAGTGTTTCTGTGTCAGTGTTTCTGTTTCTGTTTCTGTGTCAGTGTTTCTGTTTCTGTGTCAGTGTTTCTGTGTCAGTGTTTCTGTGTCAGTGTTTCTGTGTCAGTGTTTCTGTGTCAGTGTTTCTGTTTCTGTGTCAGTGTTTCTGTTTCTGTGTCAGTGTTTCTGTTTCTGTGTCAGTGTTTCTGTGTCAGTGTTTCTGTTTCTGTTTCTGTGTCAGTGTTTCTGTGTCAGTGTTTCTGTGTCAGTGTTTCTGTTTCTGTTTCTGTGTCAGTGTTTCTGTGTCAGTGTTTCTGTGTCAGTGTTTCTGTTTCTGTGTCAGTGTTTCTGTTTCTGTGTCAGTGTTTCTGTTTCTGTGTCAGTGTTTCTGTGTCAGTGTTTCTGTTTCTGTTTCTGTGTCAGTGTTTCTGTGTCAGTGTTTCTGTTTCTGTTTCTGTGTCAGTGTTTCTGTGTCAGTGTTTCTGTGTCAGTGTTTCTGTTTCTGTGTTTCTGTGTTTCTGTTTCTGTGTCAGTGTTTCTGTGTCAGTGTTTCTGTGTCAGTGTTTCTGTTTCTGTGTCAGTGTTTCTGTTTCTGTGTCAGTGTTTCTGTGTCAGTGTTTCTGTTTCTGTGTCAGTGTTTCTGTTTCTGTGTCAGTGTTTCTGTGTCAGTGTTTCTGTTTCTGTGTCAGTGTTTCTGTTTCTGTGTCAGTGTTTCTGTGTC
>NC_136792.1:2013683-2018683 GCF_951216825.1 Electrona antarctica | reverse complement strand
CGAATTGCAGCCGTCCGTAGGTGCCCTTTGAGAGCGGTTTTGAAGGAGTCAAGGGATTCACATGTCTTAACGACTGTTGGTAGGGTGTTCCACATTTTGGTGGCATAGGAGCGAAAATAATTTAGTCCCTTGTTTGTGCCGAATTTGGGTTGTACATGGTTCGTTGCACTCCCTCTGGTGTTGTGGGTGTGGACTTCGTTAACATTAAGGAAGTATCTAGACAGGTACATGGGTATCTTGGTGGTGTAGCGAATCTTGTGGACCAGAACCATTGCAAGGTGCTGTACTCTGTCGTCGACATGGACATGGCCACAATAAACGGGGGAGACAGGCGTGGTTCCATCGTCGACGGCACAAGCGTGACGCACATCTGGCCGACTCTGTGGAAGCCGGTTGGTTGTTGTTGCAAATATAGGGAGATTTGTATAAATTCAAAGATACATTATCAGTGGTTCCTTTTCTCATGGTTCTGACTGTAACGTCATTGGCTAATCATTCAGACCTTGGCAGTATGTGGGAAGTTACAAGGCTATGTGTGCACGAGGCAACGTGCGCACTGTGTACACACACACACATACTGACAACAACAGCACAGCGTTTTAGGAAGTGACATTGAAGCGTCAGCGAGGCCATCAGCGGCTCTGAAAAAGGGGAAGGGCAGGTCCCGTTCGTGACGTTAATTATTGGACAAACCGTGCAGGCCAGTTCACTGCATGGCCTGTTGCACACGCACACGCTCTCTTCTTCAATAACGCCCTGAGTACAGTACACATGGCCTGTTGCACACGCACACGCTCTCTTCTTCAATAACGCCCTGAGTACAGTACACATGGCCTGTTGCACACGCACACGCTCTCTTCTTCAATAACGCCCTGATTACAGTACACATAACATACAATATGTAAGGGATAATATCTGGCTAGGTGGTCATTGTCGGGAGATAATTCACCGACAGGGAGTTTAACCACCGAGGCGAAGCCGAGGTGGTTACACTCCCTGAAGGTGAATTATATCCCGACAATGACCACCTAGCCAGATATTATCCTGCTTATTACATGGCTAACTAACATAAATGAATACATTGACCCAAAACACAACAAAAAAAGTATTCCATAAATTCGCGCTGGCTGCGTCTGCCCAGCTGCAGGGCTGCAGCACTGTCAGAAAACAAGGAAGTGAGTTGATCAAATAGAATCCATTTTCGGGTCCTGCTTCGTCTATTTCTCGCTCAAATGTTTTCAAAAACATTTTTAAGAGCAATGTTTAGCTGTAAATTACATTGTGTGTCACTAGTGTGTGTGTTTAGATGGCTGTTATGTTGGAAACGGCAGTAAATCAAGCGGGGCGCAGCTGGTGGTGCTCAGAGGGTTTGATTAGGCAGCGGTCATTATACAGCGGAGCGGTCATTATCATGAGTTATTACATGGCTTGGTTGAATGCTTGATTCTGATTGGTCAATCGCTTAATTCAGCGGTGAGTTATCTCATGATAATGACCGCTCCGCTGTATAATGACCGCTGCCTAATCAAACCCTCTGAGCACCACCAGCTGCGCCCCGCTTGATTTACTGCCGTTTCCAACATAACAGCCATGTAAACACACACACTAGTGACACACAATGTAATTTACAGCTAAACATTGCTCTTAAAAATGTTTTTGAAAACATTTGAGCGAGAAATAGACGAAGCAGGACCCCAAAATGGATTCTATTTGATCAACTCACTTCCTTGTTTTCTGACAGTGCTGCAGCCCTGCAGCTGGGCAGACGCAGCCAGCGCGAACTTATGGAATACTTTTTGTGTTGTGTTTTGGGTCAATGTATTCATTTATGTTAGTTAGCCATGTAATAAGCGGGATAATATCTGGCTAGGTGGTCATTGTCGGGATATAATTCACCTTCAGGGAGTGTAACCACCTCGGCACCTAGCCAGATATTATCCCTTACATAACTCACCGCTGAATTAAGCGATTGACCAATCAGAATCAAGCATTCAACCAAGCCATGTAATAAAAACACATACATTACAGTTCAGTTCAGTTTCATTTTATTTTTATTTATAGTGCAACATCACCCCAAGGGGTCTCTTCACAACAATACACAGTAAAAAGCAAAAAATACAATAGCACAATAACACAATAACACAATAACACAATAACAAGCATAATACGATGTGTCAATACACACGTAGATGACATAAGTACCATACGTTAGGACAGGGGTTCTCAACCCGTGGGTCGCGACCCCTCGGGGGGTCGCCAAATTATTTTAGGGGGTCCCCAAATTATTTTCAAAAAGAAAAAGGTTTTTTTTTTTTTTTTTTTTTCACGATTTTTTAAAAATAGCAGACCTACAAGCTCGTAGCGCGCGGTGGCGCGCTATGAGCTTGTAGATGCGTTCAGAAAATCTATAAAAATAGCATCTAGGGTTTTGAAACCACGGGGCAGAGCACGGTGAATATAGTGATTTCAGTGAAACTAGGGGGAACCATAATGCTGGGAGAAAAACAATGGGTTTTAAGTCTAGATTTAAAAATGTCTAGTGAGTTTAGTTGGCATCTCTAACTGTTTGTGTACTGTTTGTACAGGATAAGAAACAATTCAGAGTGAACAAGTACAGCTATAGATCTCAGATGGATCCTTATACAAGTCTTTGAAAAAGGTCCAAGTGAAATCAAGTTGTTCAGTTTTAAGATTTGGCTGTAGACAGTTCCACATGTGAGGTGCATATTAGTCGTTTACCCGCCAGGAACATAGGAATTTTAAAACGTAGAATCTTGTAGCCTGCCACAAACGGAAAAGCCGTTTTAACAGCGATGTATTCATTAATGCATGTTTTAATACGATCGTATCGAAATCTACCGTCAGTTAGCTTTGTTATGCTTCTGACACAATGGGCGCGGCCATTTTGAAAATGCGCGCGCATCCACTAACATTGTCGGCTCTGTTTTCAGACGGCTTTATCTCACAGAAGCGACATTGCAGAGGACGCTTTGTCCCAGACAAGCGTTTTCAACGGCCTGTAGCAGGCGCTGTGATACTCGCGGTCCACTTTTTCCACCACCGACCGAGAGAACGAGCACCAGCTTCGTCAACACACACGGAATGGTTTCATAGTAAAATGCGATTACGGATATTTGGCTCTTCAAAGTAAGTGTCACGCGTGATTAAACCATGGCAATACGCAATCGAGGGATTAATTAATGGCGGCAGGCTAAGAGTTAGTAACGAAAGGCTGTTTTACCCAATTCGGAATTCACAAGAATGGGGACTTCTAACATACGGTGGTTTTGTGAGCGGGTTTGATGTTGGCCAGTTTTGGGATGTAATAGGCTGCTAAGATACAGTATGAGTCACACATGGAACATATAACAACAATGTGTACAAATAATGGTAAATGTAGGAAATATGTGACTAAATTTGACTGAGGGACTGCCATTGGATTTTTTTGGATTTTCGTTTTTTCATGTCATATGAAAGCAGGGAATCATAGCTTCAAATTGACATTGGTTGTTCAGTTTGACCCACCAGTTTTGGAGATATGGTTTATAGAGTAATGTCTTGCAGAAAACAGCGAGTTGAGAAAACAGGCTTGAAAGGTTCACTTCTGTGTTCTCTAACATTACACCTAGCTACATGTTTAAGCATTTATTTCATATTTACATGTCGATTTCAGCTCTTACACTTATTTCAGACATGCTCTAGTATGTGAAGAGTCTGCCTGTGCTATTAACTCATTTTGAGGAGAGAAAAAAAGAAAAAAGGTTTTTCTCCTCTGGTGAAAAGCTGTAATTTGCGCGATGGCAGTCTCTCAGTCAAATCTGGTCACATATGTATATGTACACATTAGGGATGTGCCGATGAGACATTTTGGATTATCGATATCCGATAAAAAATTATAATAATTGTGTCCATTCTGAAAAAAATACATGTAACAGCGTGTCTGCACTGCAGGCTTAGGCAAGTCAGATTTAACTTAAATACCTTTATATTTAATATTGTGAGCTTGTGTAGATCTGTTCAAGCTGTTACTTTGGGCTTGTTTATCTGTAAAGACAGACCGATTAATCGGACCAATTAATTAATCGGTCTGATTGATTGATCAAACCGATGCCGATTAATCTAAAAACAACTAGAATCGGTACCGATAACGATGTGTTTGCCGATTCATCTCCCATCAATAGTACACAGCATGTCTACCGGTATATTCCCTGTCAAATGGTTACTCAGTGGTTCGCAAACGTTTTAGCTCGAGGCCCAGAAGAGAGCTTTGATGTTGTCCCATGACGTCCGCCCCGTCCGCCCCGTCCGCCCCGTCCGCCCCGTCCGCCCCGTCCGCCCCGTCCGCCCCGTCCGCCCCGTCCGCCCCGTCCCACTGAGTGGCAAAAAACTACTTTCTGGCCTTGACAGCCCATACATCCAAACAGAAAAGTCCTGTCTGATTGCATTAAACAATGTTAAACTCACCAACATTGCAGCTGTACGAAAAGCTTGAATTATCCTCTTTCTATCTGCAAAGTTTTTGTTTCATAAAAATCATTCTGTCAAGAAAATGCCCTGCATTTGGTTATTTATTTTAAGTGTCAGAGTTTGGAAGTGCTTGATTTCAATAACACAACATTTTGCTGCCTCCTGCATTATGTGACATTTAGAAACAGGTGGTACGCAGGACGGTTGAGTGATTTCCAACGAGCGCTTCCAAACTCCAACGCTCCACGCTGCTCAATGTTTTGCCACTCAGTCTAGATGAGGGGGGGCGTGTCCTGATGGTAAGATCATGCATGTGCATACTCTCTATATAGTCTATAGTCTCTCAAGACAGACTGTGTTGACTAAGAAAAAGAAGGCGCTGTGTTTTCCTTTGTTTTGCCAGTGTGGGCACCCAGCTTGCAACCTCACAGACTCCTGACTCCCGTTTCCCAGTGTAGTCATTCTCCCTCCAGCTGTCGTTGCGTAACGTGGGCAGCTCACTCACCTGGCAGCTCCCTGCAGGCGTAACGTGG
>NC_136792.1:1738683-2003683 GCF_951216825.1 Electrona antarctica | reverse complement strand
GTAAAGTGTTGCAATCTATGTTTGTGGCAAATGTTAGTGAACAAGAAATCCTAACTATGGTAACAAAGTCTAAAAATAAGACATCCACTGATTGTGATGGGTTAGACATGGTTATAGTGAAAAAGACAATTGATTGTATCATCAAACCCCTTTTGTTATATTTTTAATTTATCCTTTCAGTCAGGCAAGTTTCCAGATCGAATGAAAGTTGCAAAAGTTATTCCACTTTTTAAATCAGGAGATAAGCATAGCTTCAATAATTACAGACCAGTGTCATTGCTCTCACAATTCTCTAAGGTGCTTGAAAAGATCTTTGCACAAAAGTTTGATGCTTTTATTGAAAAGCATCAATTGTTGAGTGAATGCCAATATGGCTTTCGGCAAAATAGGTCCACAGCAACAGCTTTAATGAATATAATGGAGGAAATATCAACATCAACACATGAAAATAAATATACAATAGGGGTATTTATAGATTTAAAAAAAGCTTTCGACACCTTGAATCATTCAATTTTGATTTCTAAATTATACACATACGGCGTGAGAGGAATGGTACTGGATTGGATGAGAAGCTATTTAGACAATAGACAACAATATGTGCAGTGGGCCGGTAACACATCAGAGTGTATGAAAATTGAATGTGGAGTCCCTCAAGGTTCTGTTTTGGGACCCAAATTATTTAATCTATACATTAATGACATTTGTGACGTATCAAAATTGTTACAATTTGTTTTGTTTGCAGATGACACAAATTTTCATTGCTCTGGATATGATTTAAATAATTTAGCTGAGACCATTACACATGAAATGAAAAAACTCAAAAAATGGTTTGATGTAAACAAGCTCTCGCTGAATTTGGAAAAAACGAAGTTCATGGTTTTCGGAAATAGGAAAAAGGATGACCAGGTGGAATTATCCATAGATGGAGTGGCCATCGCAAGAGTATCAGAATTTCGGTTCTTAGGTGTAATAATGGATGACAAATTAACATGGAAATCCCATATAGCACATGTTAAGAAAAAGATCTCAAAGAGCATTTTTATTTTAAACAAAGTGAAGCATGTGCTAGAAAAGGAAGCAATGCGAATATTATATTTTTCATTAATTTCTCCATATCTTAGTTATTGTGCTGAAGTGTGGGGGAATACGTACATGACCACCACAAAACCATTATACTTATTACAGAAGAGGGCAGTACGAATCATGCACAAAGTGCATTATAGAGATCACACAAATAGTCTATTTATAAAATCGAGAGTATTGAAATTTGAACATATCGTGAAGCTACAAACCTTATTAATTATGTTTAGGGCAAAAAGCAAAACATTACCAGTTCATCTACAACAGTTATTCGATCCTAGTTCAGAAAGTAGGGATAGTAGGAGGAAATTTGACTTCAAACATAAGTTTGCACGGACCACTCAAAGACTGATGTGTCCTTCAATAACAGGAATCCGAATATGGAATTCTCTGGATGACAATTTAAAGGGTTGTACAAATATTTGCCAATTTAAAAGAAATTACAAAAATCAAATATTTAGACAATATGAAGACGATGAATAGGTTAACTAGAGCTAGAGCTGTCATTTGTTGCACGTGTCATTGCTCAACTTCTTGCTTGTTTTGTTTTTCTCTTTTGTTTTGTTTTTGTTTTGTTTGTTTTTTTGTTTTGTTTTGTTTAGATGTGTATGCGCCAATCAATAAAGTAAACTAAACTTTTAAGTGAAAAGGGGGCAGGTATTTATAAGAATTTATTCTTCTTCCTGCTCCTTTTCGTCATAGGTGTATCAGATACTGTATGAAAGACAAATTAATTATGAAAGATATGAATTGTTATCTATTATGATTTGTACTGTATTGTGTTACACTATGTGCGAAATAAAATGAAATGAAATGAAATGAAATCTGTATTTCTGTCTCTATTCTATAGCATAATGTTTCTCACCTGATCTCCATCTCTATCTCTCTGTGACTTATCGGTTTCATATGTGGGTCATTATGTCTCTCTCTGTCTGAGTTGTTTATAGAACTCAAACTGAGAAACAGGACGATATCTCCACCAGTGTATCTTCATTGGCTATCTTCTAATTCTACAATTTATTTTAAGATTGTTTACTTTTTTTTAAGTCTGTGTATGAGCCAGCCCCAAGTTATATTTCTAATCTCTTGACACCATATTATTGTTGTTGGTAGTAGTAGTAGTAGTAGTAGTAGTAGTAGTAGTAGTAGTAGTAGTAGTGAATTGCATTTTTATAGCACTTTTCCAAGTGCTCAAAGCACTTTACAATGGTTCATTAATTCATACTGTAACGTTTAGCACTCTGAGCTGGAGTCGAACCCCGGCCTCCAACTCAGTAGACCAGGCAAGCTAGCTCCCTTGGAGGAGCAAGTTATGCCCGGGTCTTTCTCAGGGTCGTTACAAACACATTGGGAGGTGAAGCGGCGAACAGTCGACGCCAGAGGAGGACAGAGCCGGGATTAGAACCGCCGACCCAGGGCTCATTGGACGACCTGCTCTACCTCCTGAGCCACAGTCACCCAGTAGTAGTAGTAGTAGTACAATTACAATTTACAATTTAGGCATTTAGCAGACGCTCTTAATCCAGAGCGACTTACATTAGGCAAGAACAAAAGTATGGGAATACATCACATATATAAAATGCATTTATCAAGAAACATGCGTAAGCTAAGAACGTAACTAGAACATATCTATATAATGACACTATACATATTAAATATACATATATACTATACTATGCTATACATATGTACTATGATGTGCTATGACTACATACAATGCAATTATTGTGCTGTCTACATGACATGCTATAAGTCTGTTTCAAATGCTATTTAAGTCTAAAAAGTGCTATCTAAGGGGGTAGGATAAGTGCTATGGGCCATGATGGAGTCTGAAAAGGTGGGTCTTCAGACTACGGCGGAAGATTGGGAGTGATGCTGCAGTTCTGATTGCAACGGGGAGTGCATTCCACAGTTTTGGGGCCAGAAGGGAGAAGAGTTTGGGACGTGTGGAGCGTTGTCCCGGCGTTTTTAGTGAGGGTACTTCCAGCTTTCCTGCGTTGGCTGATCTGAGTGCGCGGGAGGGTTTGTAGGGTTCAATCATGCTTGCAAGATATGGGGGAGCCATACCTTTGGTTGCTTTGAATGCCAGCATCAGAGTTTTGTATTCTGTGCGGGCAGCGACTGGGAGCCAGTGCAGGGAGCGGAGCAGGGGGGAGACATGTGAGAATTTTGGCTGGTTGAAGACCAGACGAGCTGCAGCGTTTTGGATCAGTTGGAGAGGCTTAAGTGCACATGCCGGTAGGCCAGTAAGGAGCGAATTACAATAGTCAAGTTTTGACAAGACTGTTGTCTGGATTAGGAGTTGGGCTGATTCCTGGGTGAGGAACGGTCTAATTCGTCGTATGTTATAGAGTGTGAACCTACAGGATCGAGTGACAGCTGTGATGTGAGTTTTAAACGAGAGCTGACTGTCCAGGACAACACCAAGGTTCCTGGCTGTTGGGACAGACGTTACCAGGGCGTTGTCTACGGAAATAGTTAGCTCCCGCATAGGGCAGGACTTAGCTGGGAAGAAGAGAAGCTCAGTCTTGTCTGGGTTCAGCTTGAGGTGGTTGGAGGACATCCACTGTGAGATGTCAGCCAGGCATGCAGTGATGCGCTCTTCCACCTGAGTGGCAGAGGGGGGGAAGGATAGAAACAGTTGTGTGTCATCGGCATAGCAGTGATAGGATATATTGTGAGCAGAGATGATAGTGCCAAGGGATTTGGTGTACAGTGAGAAAAGGAGCGGACCAAGTACAGATCCCTGTGGGACCCCAGTTTGGAGGGTTCGGGGGGATGATAGCAGACCTTTCCAGGAAACCTGGTAGGTCCGGTCGGTGAGATAGGAAGAGAACCACTTTAGTGCTGTCCCGCCGATGCCTAGATCCGCTAGGGTGTCTAGGAGCAGCTGGTGGTTCACTGTGTCAAATGCCGCCGATAGGTCTAGGAGAATCAGGACAGCAGAGTGGGAAGCAGCCTGGGCAGCATGTAGTGCTTCTGTGACTGCCAGCAGGGCAGTTTCTGTGGAGTGTGCCTTCTTGAATCCTGATTGGTTGGGATCCAGCAGGTTGTTCTGTGAGAGATGGAGAGAGAGCTGGTTGGAGACAACACGTTCAATGCTTTTAGACAGAAATGAAAGGAGTGATACCGGTCTGTAGTTCTTGACATCTGAGGGGTCAAGGGTTGGTTTTTTGAGGAGTGGAGTTACTCTGGCTGACTTGAGGGCAGATGGGAAGCAGCCTGAGGTTACTGAGGTGTTGATGATGGAGGTGATGAAGGGGAGCAGATCAGGTGCGATGGTCTGGAAGATTGGAGACGGGACAGGGTCGAGAGGACAGGTGGTAGGTCTAGTGGATGTCACTAGTTGTAGGACCTCGTCTGGGGAAAGAGGAGAGAAAGAAGACATGCATGGTAAGTTGGGGTTAGTGTTGGTTGAGTCAGATGCCACTTTATGGGGGAGGGGGGGAAAGGAGCTGCTGATATCGTCAACCTTCTTCTCAAAGTAGTTGACAAAAACATCAGCAGTGAGGGATGCAGGTTGAGTGGGGGGAGGGGGCTTAAGGAGGGAGGAGAAAGTGGAGAAGAGTTTCCTTGGGTTAGAAGTACAGGATTGGATTTTGGTGTGGTAGAAAGAGGTTTTAGCAGTGGTTAGTGAGAGGGAGAAGGCAGAGAGGAGTGAGTGAAAGTGGGAAAGGTCATCAGGTAGCTTTGTCTTGTGCCACCTTCTTTCGGCTGCCCTTAGAGGTGTTCGTTCAGATCTGAGAGTTTCAGATAACCAGGGAGCCGGTGGACATGAGCGAGCTGGCCTGGATGAGAGCGGGCAGTGTTGGTCGAATGCCGATGAGATAGAGGAGAGGAAGGATGAGGTTGCAGTGTTAGGTGAGAGAGAGAGGAAGGACTCCAGGGAGGGTAGAGAGGAGAGAATAGAGGATGAGAGGGAGGAGGGGTTTAGGGACTTGAGATTGCATCGGGTGGTGGTGTTCGGAGGGTTAGTAGGTTTGGGCGGGAGGGTGGAGAGAGAGAGGGAGAAGGTTATGAAGTGGTGGTCAGACCTGATTAAGGGGGTAACAGAGAGTGTAGAGGGAGAGCAGGCTCTGGAGAACACAAGGTCCAAAACATTACCAGCCTTGTGAGTGGGAGGGGAGGGAGATAGGGAGAGGTCAAATGAGGCCAGAAGGGATGTAACGGGAAGATACTTCTCTGCTGTAGGTAGGTTGAAATCACCCAGTAGGATCAGAGGGGTGCCATTCTCCGGAAAGGAGCTGATCAGAGAATCTAGTTCTTCCAGGAAGTTCCCAAGGGTTCCTGGGGGGCGATAGAGCACAATGAGGGTTAGGGGGACTGGTTGTGATATTGAGATAGCATGAAATTCACATGTGGACAGAGAAAGGTGAGAGAGATTTAAGACACAGAAATTCCATTTGGGGGACATTAGTAGTCCTGTACCCCCCCCTGCACCTGTTGGGCGAGGGGTGTGGGTGAACTTGTGTGAAACAGAGAGGGCGGCGGGGGTAGCAGTGTTATCTGGTGTAATCCAGGTTTCAGTCAGAGCAAGGAAATGCAGAGACTTGAGGGAGGCGTGGCCTGAAATGAATTCCGGCATTTTCTTCTTGGTAGCTGCGTGGCAGTTCCAGAGGCCTCCCTCCACCACAATGTGGTGACTGGGTGAACGAGCTGGATAGATGAGATTTGAGGGATCTCTGTGACGGGAAAGGTAGTGTCTAGGGCGACATGAGGAGGACAGTATAGGGACGGTGGGAAAGCACATTATAAACAGATATAAGAGATAATAATAATAAAGTAATAATAATAATAAAGTACAACTAATAATTATAACATAATAATAGTAATAATAGGAAGTAGGAAGTAAGTTGATACAAAACCCTAGGAGACGGCCTCCTTCGCTGGATGTGTCTGGATGTCCGGGTCTTTGGATTGGACACTAGGCTATATTAGTCAGCCTGTGTGATTTGTTCGATAAATATCGAGATTCAGCCAGCCATGAGTCAGGGTCTAGTGTGGTTAGACGGGGGAAAGGAAAGGAGCTAAGACAGCTCAGAAGTGTAAAGGAAGGAAATGTAGAGAAAAGGTTCGGAGTATGTTTTCACTTACTGTGAACCAAAGTGCAGCTTTACAAGCAAATGCAGAGTCAGACCGCTACCCAGAGTGTGTCTGAAACTGATCACCCTATATAGGGTTGGAAGAGCTTTTTCAAAAATGAAGGGAGGAGCTAAGAGATCAAGTGAGCTGTTATTGATAGCTCAATTGATTTCAATTAGTCCTAGTCTCTTTGTTCAGATTCAGAAATACAATCTGATAGTGTTCCAACTGAGCTTCTGAATGTAAACAGTGAAATTGGCTCAGAGTATAAAAACACAGACTTAAGACAAACAGATAGTACAAATAAAGGAAGGAAATGTAGATCAAAGTTCAGAGTATGTTTTCACTTACTGTGAACCAAAGTGCAGCTTTACAAGCAAATGCAGAGTCAGACCGCTAGTAGTAGCAGCAGCAGCAGTAGCAGTAGTTGTCATTGTATACTTGTATTAGTGACGTTGCCCCAGTGTTTCCTGGTTTTCCTGGTTACCGTTACCTGTCTTAAGTTGTCTCACCTCTCTGTGATTACTAGTTTTCTCCCACCTGTTTCCTGTTAGTCTCCCGCAGCCAATGCCTACATGTGTTGATTGCGTTTGAGTGTCACCTGTGTCTGGTCCCTGTGTCTATTTAACCCATTCTGGGCGGGAACCCCTTTAGGTGTTTTTTAGCATTATGTTATACTTTAGCTATTGAAAAATAGCAGATCTACAAGCTCATAGCGTGGCACCAAGTGCCGCGCTACGAGCTTGTAGGTCTGCTATTTTTTTTAAATCATGATAATGTTGGAATTGGAATATAGGCCTATATCCTTTCAGAGCGAACATTTTTAACTCAAATGTTTGCTTCTGGGGTCCCTGTCTCTTGTCTCTTTTGCAATTGGGCCCTACATCTCTTGAGTCGCACAGTGACCGTAGTAGTAGTAGTAGTAGTAGTAGCAGTAGTAGTAGTAGTAGTAGTAGTAGTAGTAGTAGCAGTAGTAGTAGTAGTAGTAGTAGTAGTAGTAGTAGTAGTAGTAGTAGTAGTAGTAGTAGGAGTTGTAGTAGTAGTAGCAGGAGTTGTAGTAGTAGTAGTAGTAGTAGTAGTAGTAGTAGTAGTAGTAGTAGTAGTAGCAGTAGTAGTAGTAGTAGTAGTAGTAGCAGTAGTAGTAGTAGTAGTAGTAGTAGTAGGAGTTGTAGTAGTAGTAGCAGGAGTTGTAGTAGTAGTAGTATTAGTAGTAGGAGTAGGAGTGGGAGTTGGAGTAGTAGTAGTATTAGTAGTAGTAGTAGTAGTAGTAGTAGTAGGAGTTGTAGTAGTAGTAGCAGGAGTTGTAGTAGTAGTAGCAGGAGTTGTAGTAGTAGTAGTATTAGTAGTAGTAGTAGGAGTAGGAGTTGGAGTAGGAGTAGGAGTAATTTGCAGTAGTAGTGGTAGATTTTCTTTTCCTTTTTCACATTGAAAGCTGGCTCCTTAGACTCACTTTATTCCATGACAACTGATTGAAATTTAAATTGGGTCAACAGCCCCCCCTGGTGGACTGCATACTGATGACAGTTTTATGACATTTTGTCACAGATAAATACATTGAATGTATCTACAATACAACAAAACAAAACAGTGGTGAAAGAAGTGCTCGTATATTTTACTTAAAAGTATCAATAATACCACAACATACTTCCACATTTAAAATGTTAATTTAGTCAAAGTACAAGAGTATTATTAGCATCAAAATAAAGCAGCAAAGTATTCAAAATGACCATTTCAGAATCATATCATGTAATTATCACTTAATGTTGCAGTTGTTGAACATAGGAGCTCATTTTAATTACATTATACACTGCTGCTCAGCTTAAACTATGAAATATATAATAATGTATTGTTGATCTATTATTTGTATTAATAATCTAAATCTGACTAGTAGAGCTGTCGAATGTAGTTGAGTAAAAAGTACAATATTTCCCTCTGACATGTAGTGGACTAGATGAAGTATAGCATGAAATGGAAATACTCAAGTATAGGTAGAAGTACTTCCTATTGTAGCCTACTTATATCTACTTGACTCAATTCACCCTTTGTCACCCTAAATACCCATATGTACAAGCAACTTTACAGAAAAATAAGCCCAAAGTTTCAAATTAAGAACAAGTTATAACTAACGTTTAATAGTGGTTGTGGTGTAAATAATAACAACATGAAGTCTTGCTAAAGTCCAATGATGTTAATGTCAGGAACACAGTTTTGCATTGAAAAGCCATGTTGGTGAATGATGGTGTTTAAGTCTGGTCCATGGAGCAACACGCAAGTCATTCATTTGAATGTCACACAGAGGCGATGGCAGGCGAGGCAAGTGGATTTGTATAACACATTTCAACAACAAGGCCATTCAAAGTGGTTTGCATAGACTACAACATTAAGCATTAACACATCAAGTGAGACAGAGAAAAAAAACACACACACACAAATTAAATCATTATTAACTCAGCACACAAAGTTTGCTTCCAAAACATTTGCCCAAATGGCAGGTGGTTAATTAAGAAATATTACACGAGAGGGTGTGGGTTAACGTGATTATTGCCACGACAGTGATGCGGCAAGGAACAAGACAAAGTCGAGTTCCGCAAGCATCACTGAAGTGGCAATAATCACGTTAAACCACACCCTCGAGTGTAATATTGCAATTATACAACAGTTAAACAGTTAAAACTAAGAAAATTGCTGAAAAAATATATTTTTTTAATGACAGATGTAGTCACTACGACCACAGATGTCCCAATAAACTAGCTAGCCTAGCCACCGAGTTTGCTAGCGCTCTGGGAAAACAGAGCAGCTGAATTATTTGTTTTGATTAGGTGGTGAATGGTGCTGGTTTGATCCACGGCTAGAAGCCGTTTCAACCAATCGGATTGCTTCCTCGAAACGACCTGTTGTATAATTGGTATTCACCCTTGCTTTGAGTTGCTTAGTGGATTGGTTGATTGCCCTCTTACACACTGGTGTTAGCCTTATTAGGCACACCTGAGGTAGGCCTATACAGGCCCAGGTAGAACTAGAAAAAGTGCCCCTCGGGGCACATGTCTCCTCCACTAGGATAGGAGCGTTAAAAAAAAAAAAGGACAAGTGGCATTTCTTCCTCAGACTAGTGGGAATATGCATGCACAGTGTCACCACAATCAGATGCTGTTTTGCGGCATTTTGTACAAAACGTGCCACTCCTGTAAACTTTGGAAGCCAATCTTGGAATATGAGGAATCACACAGACCCGTCTTGACTTGACCGACATGACTATAGAGATCATGTGTACCGATTAGCGTGACATTTGGATAACATCCGAAGGAGTAATATCAAAAAATATGTTTTACATTATGTGGGCCTCCTGGTGGCGCTATAAAGAACAGATGTGAAAAATACAGGGAAAATATTTTTCCTTGGTCTGTCGAGAGTGTGCATACACTAGATGTACTGTCCAACATGTGCACATGTTTGTATATGTAGGCCTACTAGCCTTTGTTCATGCCTATGTATTTATTATTTCTGTGTATATGTTGTACATTTAAGCAATATTACACGAGGGTGTGGGTTAACGTGATTATTGCCACGACAGGGATGCGGTGAGGAACGAGACGAAGTCGAGTTCCGCAAGCATCACTGAAGTGGCAATAATCACGTTAACCCACACCCTCGAGTGTAATATTGCAATTATACAACAGTTACCCTTAAAACTAAGAAAATCGCTGAAAGAATATATTTTTTTAATGACAGATGTAGTCACTACGACCACAAATGTCCCAAGAAACTAGCTAGCCTAGCCACCGAGTTTGCTTGTGCTCTGGGAGAACAGAGCAGCTGAATTCTTTGTTTTGATTAGGTGGTGAATGGTGCTGGTTTAACCCACGGCTAGAAGGCTGTTTCAACCAATCAGATTGCTTCCTCGAAACGACTTGTGGTATAATGTGTATTTTACCCTTCCACTAAAAGATTAGCACTTTGGTGATTTGTTGTATTTATTCATAGGTACTTTGAGGTGTTTTATTTGCTGTTCTATAATGTGACATATGTAGTTTTGAAGTGTATTTTTATTTCTGCCTCTTGGCCAGTTCCCACTTGGAAAAGAGACGCAGTCTCAATGTGTTTTTGCTGGTTAAATAAACGTTAAATAAAAAAAACGAATACAAAGTTTGACAAAGATCGGTGCAGTTATAGGTAAAATCCCGAATAGGCCGGTTATAGCGCCACCATGAGGTCGATTTGAGACGTTTCAAGTGGCATTTGTTCCTCTGCCTAGTGGGAATGTGCATGCAAGATTTCACCGAAATCACACAATGTGTTCATGATTTGCGGCATTTTGTTCAAAACGGAATGCGAACTTTGGAAGCCAATCTTAGCCAATCAGGAAGCAGTATGAAAAATCTGAAAGACCAGTTTTGTTGAATGGCAATAGAGAGACTGTGCACCACGTTGCATGATGTTTGGACAAAATCTGTAGGTGTAATGTCAAAAGATTTATTTCACAAATATCGGCCACACACACACACACACACACACACACACACACACACACACACACACACACACACACACACACACACACACACACACACACACACATGCTTTAATAATGAAATCATCATCATAATCATCATCATCCACATCATGTTTTCATCACAATCATATGTTCTGTGTACATACTGTATGACTGAAATAAAACCATCTCATGGACCCTGACACCCTGGTCCTCATGCATTGGCAGGCATGCCGCTGTAGGAGTTAAATGTGTAGCCAGTGAACGTTCCACCCAATCCACAGAGTTGCAACTGTACGTGGTACACTTTTTTTTCACTCTACAGCAAGTCTCTCTGTCAAAACAAGTTCAAACCACGTCACGTTGTGAACTTGTAGATCTGCTGGCAAACGTTCCCCCCAAAATAGGGATGTGGGGGTTCAAGTTAAGTCGACAGGGCAAATAAAGTAAATAAAGAATGGGTGTGTCATACACAAATCATCGCCACATCGTTGTTGGACGAGGTTATACCAGGGCAATGTTTGCCTAATGACTGTGTATGACGGGTCATTAAATATGAATTTCCATGGAATGACCATCAACAGAAATACGTATCTGTGCAGCTGTACAATAAGCAATACAGTGGAAGGAGAAGCAGGGAAGGGAATGGTTAGAGGAGGTAAAGTGGAGAGTACATCATGTGAAGGACGTCGTGCTATCGGGAAGACAGTGACCGTCTGAAGAAGAGACTTCACTTCATCACAACACCCAACTCAGAGATCTGAGACACTCTGCTGGCATCCAAAACGTGAGATCACTTTAACCTTTAAGCATTCATTGTTTATTAGAATAGTTTTTATTTTATTTATTTTAAGAGGAGCACCGAGAAGAGTTGTCAAAATGTTTAATGTTTAGTTGTGTCATTACTGTCATTGTTATATTCAGGCAAGTGCACTCAAATGTATTATATCTTTCTCTTATGAACCAGCTGCAGGGCACAGCCTTAAGATGAACGACACCCTGGGAAATGGCACCGACTCCTCTATCTACATCCCCTCCAACTACGGTGCCTACATCTCAGTCATCACCGATTTGGCTATCGCCCTCGTCCTGGTTCTCCCCAGCAACATCTACGTCCTGTGGCTGATACTGAGTGGAGCTGGTGGGACGATAGTCTCCGAGTTCTTCTATCTCAACCTGACTGCATCTCTGATCATCTCAACCCTGGCCTCTGTCTTTCGCTTTGCAAATCTCTTAACAGGCAACTTTATTTTGATGAAGGTTGCATTCTTCATCTTTGTTTTGTTTTTCTTGTTCCCTGTTCCATCGTTCCAGTGTTGTATCTGTGTGGAGCGTTACATAGCGGTGGTTCACCCTGTGGTGTTTCTCAGGTACAAAGCTCTCCGGTACAGGGTGGCCTGTTGCTGCGTTGTCTGGCTGATGGTGCTTGCACTCAGCTTGTTTAATGTTTGGTTTCCGAGAGTGGTGCGTTACATCTTTCTGGGCTTTAGCATTGTGTGCATTGCTGTGCTGTCTTTCTGCTGCCTCTCTGTCCTCAGAGCTCTGAAACAGCCTGGACCAGGAGAAGGACAGAGGGACAGTGGCAATGACATGAAGAGAAGGGCTTTTAGGATTATTCTCATCAGCTTGGTAGTAATGGTAGGGACTACTATAATGATCTGTATTCCCTCAATTCTGTTTGAACTGAGCTGGACTACTGAACTGGTCAGCCCAGTTGCTCTGTTAATCACATATGCATTATCCAAGGTGGCAGGGTTTGTCCATCCTTTGCTCTACATCTACAAAGCTGGGAAACTGCCATGCTTCAATTAAAGGGCTCTAAAAGCAAGACAGATCTCTTAACCAGACCTGTGTGTAATATTACACCCATGACCAAGCTCCGCACCATGGGCGACCGGGCATTCTGCTCCACTGCCCCACGCCTGTGGAATGCCCTCCCCGACCATTTGAGAGCAGCACAGTCTATCAATGCTTTAAAAAAGGACTAAAACATACCTTTTTAACAAAGCTTTTGCTTATAGTCTATTTTTCTCCTCAGTCTTGTCTCCCTAATCTCTACTATAATTTACTCTATGCATACATTACTTTTCAATCTACTTTTAACCCCAAGAAGGATTAAAACAATGTTGTTGCCGATGTTTTTTTATTTTTTCTTTGTATGCTATTGTTTCTAAACCTTTTAGCAGTTTGTGATTTGGAAATAATTTAAGTGTGTTATTTATTATTTTTATTATTGTTGTTGTTGTTGTTATTATTCAGCTATTTGTATATAAATATAGCCTATAGTGAGCTTATTGAATGAATTACTCATGGTAGAGAAAACTATATTTTAAACATTATTGTTCATCATACATTGTTTTGTTTTCATTTATGGAAAAGTGTGTTTCTGCTAAATGCAATATTTCCAATAATGTAAAAATATACAAAAGCTGAAATGACTCTTCAAGCTGACTCTTATAGCAGGTGATTTGACACCACTTTATCTGACTCTTATAGCAGGTGATTTGACACCACTTTATCTGACTCTTATAGCAGGTGATTTGACACCACTTTATCTGACTCTTATAGCAGGTGATTTGACACCACTTTATCTGACTCTTATAGCAGGTGATTTGACACCACTTTATCTGACTCTTAAAGCAGGTGATTTGACACCACTTTATCTGACTCTTATAGCAGGTGATTTGACACCACTTTATCTGACTCTTATAGCAGGTAATTTGACAACACTTTATCTGACTCTTATAGCAGGTGATTTGACACCACTTTATCTGAAATAATACTAGTGAATATTCAACCCTCAGACCATCTGTACCCCTTTTCCCCCTCACTGTCTGGGCTATATATTGCGCCACCCCTTAACCCTTATCCCTAAAATTATTTGCCAGTATTTTACTATTTAAAAAAACCTTTTAAAATAGTTCAAATAGCTGCTCTACAAGCTCACAACATGTAGATGTAGATCGGCTAGTTGAACTATTTTAAAATTATTTTCAAAATAGTAAAAAATGGCAAATAAGTTTAGGAATAAGGGATAAGGGTGGCGCAAGATGCAGCCCTATATGTGTTTCCCCCCGTTTTACCTCCTTTATGATGATTTCCTGTTTTTGGCTATATGTAGAAGTGTATATTTGTACGTCTCTAAATGTTGAATTGAAAACGGTGGACCCTCTTGTAAACAAGTGTAATGCTTTATGGTGTCGTCCAGTTAACAGTTTTTGTATTGAGTTGTGCTTGAAATGTACTCTAATTCTGCAAACTGTTAATAAATCAGTAATTTAATCAGGAGTGTGATCACATGGTTATAGCTCGCAGGTGGTTACGTTTTAGACATGGGTTTGATGTGTGGTTGAAATATATAACTCTATTTAAGCACTTACTGTGTAGGCTACAAGGGGTGCCCACACTTTTTTGACTTGAGAGCCACTTTCAAAATGACAAGATCTACCCACCAAAAAAAGGATCAGATCCCATTGCTGAAATTTGTTTAAAAATGTACCTGAGGGGTTTTAGAAAAGCGGCGCTGGCGGTACAGTAAGACATAAGACAAACACACTTGGAATGGGAAATAGAGGGAACATGGTATTGGTCTGGTTTTTCTTTTGTACATAACTTTGTAATGCTATAGGGACGTTTGTGCACAACAATCTTGAAAACAAAGTAATACATTGTGTGTTTGAGCTGACTAGGCCCTTCTAAATGTCAATGGACCAAGTTAGCGGGGGCCGGACTTGTAAGAAAGCTTTTTGAAATCCTTATCTCCATACCTAACACCACACCAAAATTCAGAAACTAGTCACCAAAAGCCAAATTTGGCTGATTTCTTACAAGTCCGCCCCCGCTAAGTCACCTTAATTAAAGTGGCAGATGCCAAAAAATATATATATATATATTTCAATTTTAAATGATATATATTTTAGGGGCCTGAATGTGATCTACCTGCACAGCCTTTGTGATCTACTGGTAGATCACGATCTATGCCTTTTGGGCACCCCTGATGTACACCATTTCCTTGTGTGATGGATTCAAATGTGCACTGTCTACATCATGTGACCTTAACTACTACCTTAACCACTGTCTACATCATGTGACCTTAACTACTACCTTAACCACTGTCTACATCATGTGACCTTAACTACTACCTTAACCACTGTCTACATCATGTGACCTTAACTACTACCTTAACCACTGTCTACATCATGTGACCTTAACTACTACCTTAACCACTGTCTACATCATGTGACCTTAACTACTACCTTAACCACTGTCTACATCATGTGACCTTAACTACTACCTTAACCACTGTCTACATCATGTGACCTTAACTACTACCTTAACCACTGTCTACATCATGTGACCTTAACTACTTAAAAAATGTAGTAATTTGTATCTGATTGTGATGTTATCTGTAGAATCAGTGGAAATAAAACTATGGTAAGGATATATTATGTTGTGTTGTCTGAAACCTTCAGAGAACTAAAAGTAGACAAATGACTGCCATCATCAGTGGCAGCCACAGTATAGCTGAGTGAGTGGGAAGCAAAAGGTCCCACGTTTGATTCCCGGCCTGGCAATGAGTCGAGGTTGTCTCTGACATCCAACCCCTAAGTGCTACCACTGCAATATGGCACGCACGCACGCACGCACGCACGCACGCACGCACACACACACACACACACACACACACACACACACACACACACACACAGACACAGACACAGACACACGCACGCACGCACGCACGCACGCACACACGCTGTTATTAGTTTTTAGTTTATAACCTTTATTTTTCACCCTAATAAAGTCGTTTTTATTCTATTTGTCCTGTAAAGTGCACTTTGAGTACCTTGAAAAGTGCATATAAATCATATACTTATTCCAAATACGAACAAGAGTGTTAAATGAACTCTTTTCATAACAAATGACATCACATATCAGAACACAACAACATATAACAACAACACAAACCTTTCACTGGAACCTTTTCCATCAGTCCATGATGTGATTGACTGTTTAAGAGCTCTCCAGTTTAAAGTCTGGTTGGTTGCAGTGTCCAGGCTGGTCCACTGGGTGGCACCAAATCTATGTGAAAGTTCCCTTGCCTGTCAGAGTCCTGAATTTATACAGTAGATAAATCAGAAATGATCAGACTCGTCATCATTGCCCCAGATCCTGCAGTATGGATCTTAGGTCTGACTTGAATCGCATTCAAGGTATTGCTTCTAAATAATTGGCACGTTCTGCTTAAATTCTAAAATATTTAGATTTTTGATTTATTTAAAACTGGGTTGTAAAACGACACTTTGGTATGGGTTCGCATGTAACTCCAAACATTGGTGAGATATCTAAATTCCTCTTTGACTTACATTCAGTGATGGAAGAAGTGCTCACAAAAATAAATAAGTAAAAGTCTGGTATAAAAAAATTGTTTGAGTAAAAATACAATGTTATTGGCATCAAAATGATGAACCTGAAGTACCAAAGTAAAAGTACTCATTACTGGCTATTTCCAATACAGTACCTATAAAGGCTGAAGTGGTTAATGTATGTCGTAATATAATCTATTCTAAATTCACAAAGTAACTAGTAACAAAAGTTCCCAAATAATTGTAGTGAAGTAAAAGTATTGAAAATGTTAAATACTCCTGTAAAATAAAAATGACTCAAAATTGTACTTAAGGCCGCTATTTATTGAAAAATTAGGATCTAATTCACGCTAGGGCATTCACTAAAAAATCGATTTATCGATTTATCGATTTCATTAACACAAGTCGATTCAGATTAGGAGGAGTCGAAAGTTAAAAAAAAAAAAAAAAAGTTTATCCCATATCATATTTTTTGCTCTGTTTGCGTGCGTACAGAATTCAAACTGTAGCATTGATTATTGTCACGGACAGAAGTCAACCCTTGGTTTCTGTTGTGTTTGAACAATAATAGCAATTCAAAACAGAACCTCCAGTCGCTGTCATAAGAACGGGAGGTGCGCTCATGAACACGGCAGCAGAGCCTATTTGTGCACGGCTGCACGCGCACCTGCAGCCCATCAAGTATAATTTATGCTTCGTCCCGCGATGGTGTCGCGCACGCAGACCTCTACGCTCACAAGTGAAATGAAATTAAATGAAATGATTACTTTCCAGCCAGGCCCTGCTCATAGAACATTTCATCGTAGTGGTTCAATGCCTTGTTCAAGGGCACTTCAGCGGTGGTAATTTTAACGTGTCGGACCGCTGATTCGAACTGGCGACCTTCCGGTAAGTCACAACAGTCGCATCTGCGATGCGATGTGAGCTTGTATATCAGCTGTTCTCTGTGCGCAACACTGTTGGGAATTGATTACATGAAACAGTCACCCGTGCGCCCAGTCCCAATGTTTGTAAACAAATAATTGGTCTATTAGTTTGCATTGCATTCAGAAGTTCAGAACGCGCCCTTAATTAAAAACCAACTGCAGCTGTGTATGTGGCTCTCAACGCGCGGTGTCCCACTATTGACTGGCTGAATTTGAAGTTTGAACTGCGCTGCGTCAGAGAAGTAACAGATAGAAGCGCGCAAACTTTATCCCCAAACGATATCCCCCTCACCTCCATGCTGGAAATAAAACGTCTGGCTTTCCGAGGCTACATCCGTGCTGACGCAATGACTCCTGTTTCTGGTTTAGCTTTACGCGCGGGGCACATCATATGAACCTCTCCGTCTCCGGTCAGTGCGGTGCGGGTTGTTGTTTATTTGCATGGCTCAGAAAATAAGTAACAAACTAACATGAGAACGTTATCGAGTTGGAGGGGAAGGAGGAGGAGAAGGTTCACGTGGAAGGTAATGCAGATTGTATTCTGATGATGTGCCAAACTGCTGCTGGCTGCTGTGATGATAATATATAGACCTATGTCTTCTATATTGTGTTCTGAAGGTCGGGCTGACTGCCACTAGTGTTAATGTTATATTTTGTATTGTGTACTTCTCGGGCCGCTGTGCTGCTCTGTGCTGCTGCGCTGCTGCTGCTGGCGCTGTGTGCCAATGATGCCCCCTCTCCTGTTGTGTTCTATTTTCTGGTCTGTGTACCAGTGTGCGACGCACACACTGTTTAGTATTTACTATTATAGTTTTATGTTTTGATAATCAGCGCTTTGCCATATAGATGATACATACACTGTGCCATATTGGAGAGGCCACTGTGTGCGCAGTGCTTTGTTTGACAGGCTCCGTATTGCGCGCACCTCCACCCGCCCCTGTTGAGCGCGCGCACCTCCACCCCCCCCCCCCCCCCGTCATACAAAACGATAAATCGACTCAACTTCGACTTTACTGTCTGACAAGTCGACTTGGAAAAATCTCAAGTCGTTAATGCCCTAATTCACGCCAGCATTTTTTAAATTTGAGCTCTTATTTTGAAAAGCCGCCATTTCCAGTCCATGAGCAGTAGTCATAACCTTGGAATCTACACAGAGCTAGGCAGGCCTTGTTTACAATCTGAATCCAGCCCGGAGCTCTGGAGAGCTCTACATTGTCAGATCTGTGCCGTCAAAGAAACGCTGTTTTGACCAAAATGCCATCTGGGACAAGGAATAGGAGATACAGGCGATTTGAAAGAAATGGATAGAATGGATTCTTATGGCGACGACGATCTAAGATGGGCGATCCAGTGCTGTGCTAACAACACAGCTAGCTAACCGGCTAACGTGAGTAGCATTTTGGCTCGAGCAATCGAACACGCTATAAAAGCTCAATTGCCGAAGGCCGTCGGCAATGGCGTTAAGCGTCAGTATCAAAATTAGTCTTCAATTGACTTTAATCGTCGGCAATGGCGCGGAGGGTGTTAAGTGCAGTACTTGAGTACTTGAGTAACTTAATTACTTATGCCTACCCTACATTGCACAGTTAGGCCTCACTCACACGGTCGCAACAAAGATTTTTGTTGTGAGTGTCATGGCCGCCCCCAATGCATTTCCAATGGAGGTCACATGGTCTGTTGTATGGCTTTCAGCTGTGTTTCGACTGCGCCCCTCCCCCTCATACAACACAATGTTGTGTCAAACCATGTGACTCCCATTGGAAATGCATTGGGGCGGCCATGACACTACCCAACGAGCATAGAGCATTGCATTAACCGTGTGAGCTCAGCCTTTGGCCTCACTCACACGGTCCCAACAGATTGCTGTATGCTTGTTGTATACAAAGGGTGTGACACAGCTTGCCCCAATGCATTTCCAATGGGAGTCACATGGTTTGACACAACATTTGTGTTGTATGAGGGGGAGGGGCGCAGTCGAAACACAGCCGAAAGCCATACAACAGCTTGTAGTCCAAAATGTGGACTACAAACCATGTGACTTCCATTGGAAATGCATTGGGGCAAGCTGTGTCACACCCTTTGTATACAACAAGTATACAGCAATCTGTTGCGACCGTCTGAGTGAGGCCTTACATGGTTTGACACAACATTTGTGTTGTATGAGGGGGAGGAGCGCAGTCGAAACACAGCCGAAACACAGCCGAAACACAGGCGAAAGCCATACAACAGCTTGTAGTCCAAAATGTGGACTAGTACAAACCATGTGACTTCCATTGGAAATGCATTGGGGCGGCCATGACACTCACAACATTCATACAACAAGCATGCATCAATGTTTTAAAGGTCTGAGTGAGGCCTTAGACAGGTCTCAAAGCCACTCTTTCAGCGCACACACACACACACACACACACACACACACACACACACACACACACACACACACACACACACACACACACACACACACACACACACACACACAAATGCGGAAGTGCAAACAAGCGCTCAATGTTAAAGCCCAGCTGCATGGGGTTTCCTCGTCATGAATCCCCGGGTCAGCCTGCAGTTCACGCTCCAACCACTAGGGCCGAGTGCTTCACTGGGGGCTTGGCCTAATGAGGACAGAACGTTGCCGTTCTGATCAAAACCATGTTGAGTGACGTAGATTTAGAGACAATAGGCAATTTTGTAAAAAATAAAATAAAATAAATGTAACCATGGCTTGCCGTGTGGGTTATAATAACTCATTGACGTTTAATAGTGGTTGTGGTGTCAACAATAACAACGACAGTCTTGCTTCAGTCCAATGATGTTAATGTCAGGAACACAGTTTTGCATTGAAAAGCCATGTTGGTGAATGATGGTGTTTAATTCTGGTCCATGGAGCAACACGCAAGTCAAATTTGAATGTCACACAGAGGCCTCATTTTACTGGACGATGGCAGGAAAACAAGGCGAGGCAAATGGATTTGTATAGCACATTTCAACAAGGCCACTCAAAGTGTTTTACATACAACATTAAGCATTAACACATCAAGTGAGACAGAGAAAAACTCAAAAAACTTAACACAAATGAAATCATTATTAACTTAAAAGTTTGCCACCAAAAATGTTTAAATGTAATCCGCAACACAGATTTATACAATATGTATAAATCATCTCTCTCTCAGCAAAGGGGCCCTTGGACTGAAAAACATTCAAAGCGATTGTGACATAACATTGTTTTTGTAATTTTTCTTAATTGTCTCCACCAGGCCGAAGGCATGGGCAGAGAGTATGTTTTGCACTCCGTCCGTGTGTGTGCGAGTGTGTGTGTGTGCGTGCGTGTTGTCTGTGTGTCCATCTGTTACCAGCTAATCTCCGGCACCGTTAACCCGGTCGATGCCAAATTTTGCACACACACTCCCTGGATGCCAACGATGAACCTCTGCCCCAAATTTTCCAGAACGGCCTGTTATAGCGCCACCAGGAGGCCGACTTTTAAAAAACACATTCTTTGATATTACTCCTCCAGATTCTGTTAAAAAAAATCCCGCAAATCGTTTCAGACTATCTCTCTAGTCATGTGTTCAAGACGGATCTGTCTGATATTTCATATTCCATCCTAATTGGCTTTCAAAGTTTGCAGGATTGGCCCGTTTTGAACAAAAAGCCTCAAATCATGAACACAGCGTGCAATTTACGTGAAATCTTTCACATACTTTCCTACTAAGCTGAGGAATATATCCCACCCTTTGCACATTGGCCTGTTATAGCGCCAATGTGGATTTTTGCAAAACACATTTTTGGAACAAAATGCCTCAAATCATCCAATTGCCACCCAAGGTGTAAGGAGAAATGACACCCTTTTCACATTGGCCTATTATAGCGCCACCAGGAGGCCACAACCTGACCTGCCCTGGTGGAGACCTGTGCCCCGAGGGGCACTTTATCTATTAATTTTTTCAGATTTTCTGAGCTCAATTGAACCCAAAAATATTCCTGCTGACTGTGATGTCACAGCCTGCAAATCCAATGACAATGGTATTTGCCAGCAGATGTCACTGTTTTCACTGTTTTCATTGCAGCTCAAAAAGGCTTCACAGACACAGAAAAAATCCCAAAGCACAGAAAATCCACTGAATGTTCCAAGTTCAGGTTATGAAGACCCCTGGCTGGGAGTGGGTGGAGTCGGATCCTGTGGTTCTAATCATTTCACTTAGTGGTGGGTGGGGTCTGGTGTTAGCCTTATTAGGCACACCTGAGGTAGGCCTATATAGACCCAGGTAGAATTATCAGAGCAAACATTTGGTCTGAAGGGTGAAGAGGTTGAGCTCCATGGCTGTGTCTTTGATGCTTTCATAATTAAACCATCATCATCATGTTTTCATCACAATCATATGTACACAGAGACTGAAATAAAACCATCTCATGAACCCTGACACCCTGGTCCTCATGTTTTGGCAGGCATGCTGCTGTAGGAGTTAAATGTGTTGCCAGTGAACGTTCCACCCAATCCACAGAGTTGCAACTGTACGTGGTACATTTGTATTATTATTTTTTTCACTCTACAGCAAGTCTCTCTGTCAAAACAAGTCCAAACCACGTCACGTTGTGAACTTGTAGATCTGCTGGCAAACGTTCCCCCCAAAATAGGGATGTGGGGGTTCAAGTTAAGTCGACAGGGCAAATAAAGTAAATAAAGTGTGGGTGTGACTGCAGTGTCATACACAAATCATCGCCACGTCGTTGTTGGATGAGGTTATTAATATGAATTTGCATAGAATGACCAACAGAAATACTGATCTGTGCAGCTGTACAAACAGCAATACAGTGGAAGGAGAAGCAGGGAAGGGAATGGTTAGAGGAGGTAAAGTGGAGAGTACATCATGTGAAGGACGTCGTGCTATCGGGAAGACAGTGACCGTCTGAAGAAGAGACTTCACTTCACCACAACACCCAACTCAGAGATCTGAGACACTCTGCTGGCATCCAAAACGTGAGATCACTTTAACCTTGTGTTCATATTGTTCATTAGAATAGTTTTTATTTTATTTATTTTAAAAGGAGCACCGAGAAGAGTTGTCAAAATGTTTAATGTTTAGTTGTGTCATTACTGTCATTGTTATATTCAGGCAAGTGCACTCAAATGTATTATATCTTTCTCTTCTGAACCAGCTGCAGGGCACAGCCTTAAGATGAACGACACCCTGGGAAATGGCACCGACTCCTACATCTACCTCCCCTCCAACTACGGTGCCATCTTCATGCCCTCAGTCATCACCGATCTGGCTATCGCCCTCGTCCTGGTTCTCCCCAGCAACATCTACGTCCTGTGGCTGATACTGAGTGGAGCTGGTGGGACGATAGCCTCCGAGTTCTTCTATCTCAACCTGACTGCATCTGTGATCATCTCAACCCTGGGCTCTGTCTTTCGTTTGGCAGAGCTCTTAACAGGCAACATTATTTTGATGAAGGTTGCATTCTACACCTTTGTTTTGTTTTTCTGGTTCCCTGTTCCATCGTTCCAGTGTTGTATCTGTGTGGAGCGTTACATAGCGGTGGTTCACCCTGTGGTGTTTCTCAGGTACAAAGCTCTCCGGTACAGGGTGGCCTGTTGCTGCGTTGTCTGGCTGATGGTGCTTGCACTCAGCTTGGTCTGGATTTGGTTACCGAGAGTGGTGCGTTACATCTTTCTGGGCTTTAGCATTGTGTGCATTGCTGTGCTGTCTTTCTGCTGCCTCTCCGTCCTCAGAGCTCTGAAACAGCCTGGACCAGGAGAAGGACAGAGGGACAGTGGCAATGACATGAAGAGAAGGGCTTTTAGGATTATTCTCATCAGCTTGGTAGTAATGGTAGGGACTACTATAATGATCTGTATTCCCGGAATTCTTAATGAACTGAGCCGGACTACTAAACTGGTCAGCCAAGTTGCTGTGGCAATCACATATACATTATCCAAGGTGTCAGGGTTTGTTCATCCTTTGCTCTACATCTACAAAGCTGGGAAACTGCCATGCTTCAATTAAAGGGCTATAAAAGCAAGACAGATCTCTTAACCAGACCTGTGTGTAATATTACACCCATGACCAAGCTCCGCACCATGGGCGACCGGGCATTCTGCTCCACTGCCCCACGCCTGTGGAATGCCCTCCCCGACCATTTGAGAGCAGCACAGTCTATCAATGCTTTAAAAAAGGACTAAAACATACCTTTTTAACAAAGCTTTTGCTTATAGTCTATTTTTCTCCTCAGTCTTGTCTCCCTAATCTCTACTATAATTTACTCTATGCATGAATTACTTTTCAATCTACTTTTAACCCCAAGAAGGATTAAAACAATGTTGTTGCCGATGTTTTTTTCTTTTTTGTTTTGCCGTCGCTATTTGTATGCTATTGTTTCTAAACCTTATAGCAGTTTGTGATTTGGAAATAATTTAAGTGTGTTATTTATTATTTGTATTATTGTTGTTGTTGTTGTTGTTATTATTCAGCTATTTGTATATAAATATAGCCTATAGTGAGCTTATTGAATGAATTACTCATGGTAGAGAAAACTATATTTTAAACATTATTGTTCATCACACATTGTTTTGTTTTCATTTATGAAAAAGTGTGTTTCTGCTAAATGCAATATTTCCAATTAATGTAAAAATATACAAAAGCTGAAATGACTCCTCAAGCTGACTCTTATAGCAGGTGATTTGAGACCACTTTATCTGACTCTTATAGCAGGTGATTTGATACCACTTTATCTGACTCTTATAGCAGGTGATTTGACACCACTTTATCTGACTCTTATAGCAGGTGATTTGACACCACTTCATCTGACTCTTATAGCAGGTGATTTGACACCACTTTATCTGACTCTTATAGCAGGTAATTTGACACCACTTTATCTGACTCTTATAGCAGGTGATTTGACACCACTTTATCTGACTCTTATAGCAGGTGATTTGACACCACTTTATCTGACTCTTATAGCAGGTGATTTGACACCACTTTATCTGACTCTTATAGCAGGTGATTTGACACCACTTTATCTGACTCTTATAGCAGGTGATTTGACACCACTTTATCTGACTCTTATAGCAGGTGATTTGACACCACTTTATCTGACTCTTATAGCAGGTGATTTGACACCACTTTATCTGACTCTTATAGCAGGTGATTTGACACCACTTTATCTGAAATAATACTAGTGAATATTCAACCCTCAGACCATCTGTGATGATCCCCCACCCACCCCCTTTTTCCCCTCACTGTATATGTGTTTTCCCTCTTTTTACCTCCTTTATGATGATTTCCTGTTTTTGGCTATATAGCAGTGTATATTTGTACGTCTCTAAATGTTGTGATGAATTGAAAACGGTGGACCCTCTTGTAAACAATTGTAATGCTTTATGGTGTCGTCCACTCACAGTTAACAGTCTTTGTATTGAGTTGTGCTTGAAATGTACTGTAATTCTGCAAACTGTTAATAAATCAGTCATTTAATCAGGAGTGTGATCACATGGTTATAGCTCGCAGGTGGTTACGTTTTAGACATGGGTTTGATGTGTGGTTGAATTACATAAATATATTTAAGCACTTACTGTATGAGTAAGTGGCTTACCAATATTATTCATATCTTAATTTCTGTTATCTAAGCTCAACTGGTAGCTTCTATAGGAAGGCCTCGATAAGCCCCTTTGGGTTTTTTGGCACTTCCAGCACATCATGTATGTAACTAATCTGGTTTCTTATTGAAATATTTGCTTTCTGTATTTATTTTATTTTACCATATTGTTGTTATTATGTAAATAAACTAAACTAAACTAAAACTAAACTGTACACCATTTCCTTCATATATGCACTGTCTACAAAATGTGACCTGTTCAATGAACTACTTGTCAATTTGTATCTGATTGTGATGTTATCTGTAGCATCAGTGCAAATAAAACTATGGTAAGGATATATTATGTTGTGTTGTCTGAAACCTTCAGAGAACTAAAAGTAGACAAATTACTGCCATCAGCAGTGGCAGCTACAGTATAGCTGAGTGAGTGGGAAGCAAAAGGTCCCACGTTTGATTCCCGTCCCGGCAATGAGTCGAGGTTGTCTCTGACATCCAACCCCTAAGTGGCACGCACGCACGCACGCACGCACGCACGCACGCACGCACGCACACACGCACGCACGCACGCACACACACACACACACACACACACACACACACACACACACACACGGCTCAGATTTTTAGTTTAATAGTGGTTGTGGTGTCAACAATAACAACATGAAGTCTTGCTTCAGTCCAATGATGTTAATGTCAGGAACACAGTTTTGCATTGAAAAGCCATGTTGGTGAATGATGGTGTTTAATTCTGGTCCATGGAGCAACACGTAAGTCAAATTTGAATGTCACACAGAGGCCTCATTTTACTGGACGATGGCAGGAAAACAAGGCGAGGCAAATGTATTTGTATTATAAACTTAAATTGGTTATGGTCGCCATCCACATACGTCTTTTAAACATGTTTACATAAACACACACAGTTACGTCATCAGCCAATCCCTGATTGGGCCGAGCAACACCACCAACACAAGGAGGCAATCCAAAGGGTCAAAGGGTCACTCGCGCTCTGATTGGCCGAGCGACGCACCGACGTAAGCACGCAGCGCCCTGATTGGCCAACGACATACGCAGCTGAAAAGCGGACTTGCACACGCTCTGCTTGCGCAAGTAACTAGAAATTTTTATCGCCCAGAGTCGCCCTCTGTTCGCCCGCTGTTCAAATGTAGGGTTAGGGTTACCGGTGGTTGGAAACCTCTGACCTATGACATCATCTATGACATCAGCTGTATGTATGTATGTATGTATGTATGTGTATGTATATTGATGACGTATGACTCAACATTTGGGCATGGTTTCAGCCTGATCAGAGTAGTCCCATTGACTTCCATTATTATTGAGGGGCGCCAGCCCCTCCTATACACAGGTTTAATGTTTGTCTTTAGTTCAACTAGACCTGTACGTGCCCGTCGCAGTCGGCCACTGGCCTACTTGGGAACGATGCAACTTGGGAACCTAATGATATACGCTGTCATAGCACCCGTTTTAACTGTCAGCCGGTGTCCCACATGGAGATCTGTGTATGTGCCTGTGTGCCTGTGTGTGTGAAGACTGCAAACTGAAAAGTGTACTTGGCAATTACTGGGAGGGCCCACTGGCAGAGCCTGATTGGTTGAGCCTCAATTGGCTGAGGCAGAGGCTGGAAATTGCACAGGTGAAAGGAGTTGGCCTCATTAGGCCCACTGACAGAGCCTGACCAGAGCCTTTTGTGGTGGTTCTGGAGAACCGTGGGTCCGACCGACTCGATACCTGGCACTGCACTCCCTGTGGGGGGGTGGAACGCGCGTGTCGAATGTGACGCACGCACACACGTACGCATGCACACATGTACGCACGCACAGATGTACGCACGCATAGACGTGGCACATTATATAGTAGATGTTTGTTTCGTAAATGCATTGACAATGAAGGGAACATTTACGTCATAATGTGTCATTATTGTCTCTTTATTGTTAATGGCGTTTAATGTTTTTTGTTGTTTGTATTACATCACCATTACATCACCTAATCAACTTGAGTTAGACTTTAATATATTAGCGCCCCTCACTTCACACGGGTGTGATATTATTAAAGCTAAATATTTCAAAGGTCACATGCAGAGATGCACACATCCTCTGTGTGACATCCTCTGTCTGTGACCCAACGACAGAGATCTCTATATATCGCTATATATAATAAGCTAAATCAGAGAGATAAGCTATAAAGCTAATGTCGTACACTAAATTAGCAGCAGTTATTTTCAGGGCAACCTCCGTCGATATTAGGAGAATTAGGAAGATTTTACCAGCAAGGTGTCGATCAACGTCTGCATCCTCCAAGTGCAGAGAATCTGGAAAGAAAGTTCACATGGATGAGTGCATACCGGTGAACGCTGCCCAGGTCAGTCAGCGCAAAAATGCCGAAAACGTTCGGGCTGACAGGATCGAAATTGACTTCGACAACACGGAAGAAGTGTACAAAAGCAAGACTAACGCGGAACTGCTCAGAAGTCTTCTGGTGTTCAAGCTTTGTGCCATCGACTTCCTCGTGGACAAGAACAAGGAGTTGATGGACATCAGCCGGAAGGTCTTCGGACGGTGGCTGTTTGAGAAGATGATGAAGATGACTTTCTACGGACAGTTCGTGGCCGGGGAAGACCACGACTCCATCAAAGCCCTGATCCACAAGAACCGGGCCTTTGGCGTCGGGGCGGTGTTGGACTACAGCGTGGAGGAGGACCTGACGCGCCAGGAGGCCGAGGACAAGGAGATGGACTCGTGTGTGTCCCGAGCAGAGAAGGAGGATCCACACCTTGTTAGACATCGCGAGGAGAAGTACAAGGCTCACCGTCAGTTCGGGGACAGGCGTGGCGGCGTCACCGCCGCTCGCACCTACTTCTACGCAGACGAGGCTAAGTGTGACGACCACTTGGAGACCTTCGTAAAGTGCATCAGAGCTTCTGGTGGAAGCTCCGCGGACGGATTCTCTGCCATCAAGATGACCGCCCTCGGCCGGCCGCAGTTCCTTCTTCAGTTCTCGGAAGTGTTGGTGAAATGGCGGCGGTTCTTCGACCTGCTTGCGGCGCAACAAGGACAATCCGGAATGACTGCTCTGGAACGAAAACTTGAGCGGGAGCAACTGAAGGAGAGTCTGGCTAACCTGGGTGTCGGAGAGAAGGACGTCATTGACAAATGGTTTACGGGAGAAAAACTGGGACCTTCGGGCGCGATCGATCTGCTCGACTGGAACGGCCTGATTGACGACACGACAAAAATGTCCAGCCTGCTCGTGGTCCCGAACCCAGAGAGCGGCCGGCTGGAGCCTCTGCTGGAAAGGTTCACGGCCGAGGAGGAGAGGCAGATGAAGAGAATGCTGCAGAGAGCCGACCTTCTCGCCAAGCACGCCGCGGAGAACGGAGTCCGGCTGATGGTGGACGCCGAGCAGACGTACTTCCAGCCCGCCATCGGCCGACTGACCCTGGAGATGCAGCGGAGGTTCAACCGGAAGAAGGCCGCGGTCTTCAACACCTACCAGTGCTACCTGAAGGACGCGCTCGACACCGTGAGCCTGGACGTCGAGCTGTCCCGGCGGGAGGGCTGGCACTTTGGCGCCAAGCTGGTCCGCGGCGCCTACATGCACCAGGAGAGGGCGCGCGCCCGGCAGGTGGGCTACGACGACCCCATCAACCCGGACTACGAGGCGACGGACAGGATGTACCGCCGGTGTTTGGAATTTCTTCTGGAGGAGGTGGTGCGCGACGGGAAGGCTAGCGTCATGGTGGCCTCACACAACGAAGACACGGTGAGGTTCGCCCTAGAGAGGATGAACCGCATGGGCCTGTCGCCGCCGCCACCCGCCCAGTGCCAGGTCTCCTTCGGACAGCTGCTGGGCATGTGCGACCAGGTCAGCTTCCCTCTGGGCCAGGCGGGCTTCCCCGTGTACAAGTACGTTCCATACGGCCCGGTCGGCGAGGTCCTCCCGTACCTTTCTCGCCGCGCTCAGGAAAACCGCTGCCTCATGAAGGGCTCGCAGCGAGAGCGCAGCCTGCTGTGGAAGGAGCTGAAGCGTAGGCTGCTCTCTGGTCAGCTGGTCCATAACCCTGTCTACTGACTGGCCACCATATCTGAAGCGTAGGCTGCTCTCTGGTCAGCTGGTCCATAACCCTGTCTACTGACTGGCCACCATATCTACGGTTCATTGAGACACTTCAGCTCAGATTGACCATAAACCATTTATTGCAAAGCTATTGCATGTTAGTATGGCGGTGTGGCTCTGCTCATGTAATATCAGATAATCTGTGCACCAAGACACAGGTCTGATTATCAACGACCCCCCAGAGCAGAGCCAAAGATACAATAATCCATCAACAACAATACACAGTAATAACACATCAACACAATCGCAAACAATGCAATAATATCCCATAGCCCCTGGACTAAGAACTACAGGGAGGAGGTGGGGGAGATTTTCACGCAGACGCCGCACAAGCTGCTTGACAGCTCAGCATGGAGAATGAGTAGTGAGCTGAGGCTGCTTAAGTAGGCCGCCTGAATGCACTGTGGGAATGAGGGCGTGGCCTGGAGAGGCAGCTGATTTAAAGAAGAAGAATGAATTACTAGGAGGAATGAATGAGGGGAACTATATAACCTTCTCCCTTCCGTGCCTCAATGAACTATTGATACGCTTGATTAGTATGGCCATATCTAGATTGTCTACGGTAGTATGGACAAGATCTATCAAATACAGCCACGGCTGTGGCTCAGGAGGTAGAGCAGGTCGTCCAATGATCTCTGGGTCGGCGGTTCGAATCCCGGCTCCTCCTGTCCACATGTCGAAGTGTCCTTGGGTGCTGGCGTCGACTGTTCGCCGCTTCACCTCCCAATGTATGAATGAATGAAACGTTGTAAAGCGCTTTGAGCACTTGGAAAAGCGCTATAAAAATGCAATTAATTATAAACTCTTTAGAAAACAGCCAATATAGAACATCACACAATCTATGGACCTTTAACTTCCCCGTCCCTGTTGAGGAGAACTTTGTATACGTGAGAAAATGAAGCCCTCATGAGCCAATAGGCCTATCTCACAGCATTTCCCCGCCCCCTTTTTACGCCCCCTTTTGGAGATAGTGTTGTTATTTTTTTTGCGGTCCATAGGCTTCCATGTTAAAAGAGGTATTTTCACAAGCCACAAACTGCCGTTTTGTAAAGGTAAGGTTTATTCTACTTTTGAGTGGTGTAAACCACTCCTACGACTGGTTTTGTTAGTTTACGTGTCTGTCTGTCTGTCTGTCTGTCTGTCTGTCTGTTCGTACCCAAAAATGAGCATGGTTGCTACGGTCACCCAGTTCACCCGGGTGTGATTTCAGCTTTGTTAGTTTACGTGTCTGTTCGTACCAAAAAATGAGCATGGTTGCTATGGTCACCCAGTTCACACGGGTGTGATTTCATTACGTCAGACATTACGTCAGACCACAAATTATAAGACAAAATATAAGACAAAATATAAGACCACTCAGTTCACACAGGTGTGATTTTTTGAGTTGTTATTTTGAGATATTATTATCGGTCTTTGACATTTTAACATTAGGAAATGTACTTAGATTCTCCAGAGAAAAAAAGTGTAAATGCCTAATGTTAAATGACACCACTATCTACCGGAAGTGGGCGTGGAAAGGGGGCTGTGAGATAGGCCTATTCATATATTGTATACTAAAGAGACTACACTACCCATAATCCCCCAGTGTGATGCTAAACTGTTTCATTTGGTAGCTGCATATGTTCCTTCCCTCTCTTTCCTGTAGTTCAGGTGGTGTCCCTGTCTGTAGGTCACAAGGTCACAGTAGGTCACAAGGTCTGGTTGATTTATTTATTACAATAGATCCCCATTCGCTTCTTGGTCTCGTTCTTGTGTACCGTATGCATGTTAGAGATTACAAGATCCCCAGGTCTTGTGTACCTTATGCATGTTAGAGATTACAAGATCCCCAGGTCTTGTGTACCTTATGCATGTTAGAGATTACAAGATCCCCAGGTCTTGTGTACCTTATGCATGTTAGAGATTACAAGATCCCCAGGTCTTGTGTACCTTATGCATGTTAGAGATTACAAGATCCCCAGGTCTTGTGTACCTTATGCATGTTAGAGATTACATGAAAAGCTACTTTGAGGGTATCCTACTATAAATGTGCCACGTCTCTGTCTGTCTGTCTGCGTGCGTGTGTGTGCGTGTGTGTGTGTGCATGTGTGTGTGTGTGTGTGTGTGCGTGTGTGTGTGCGTGTGTGTACGGTTGTAATGCACATAACTCGAGAACCGTTTGCCCCACCGACTTCACATTCCACTTCACAACTTTAATACATTCTAATAACTTATAATAAATTCTAATAACTTTTAATAACTTCTAATAACTTTAATAACGTGAAATTACGTTACAGTTGAAATGTAAAATTTCCATTTCAACGAATGGACCTGTAAATGACAACAAAACAAAAGCTAAGGCAATGGTTGTGGTACTTCTGGTTTACCGGGACGGGGTTCAACTCCCTGCAGTGCCCTGCTCAATGTGTTGTATTTACATGGTTTATTATTATTTTCTGCTCATTGTGTTGCCTTTTCATTAGTCTCTCAAGACAGAGTGTTGCCTCGCGTCAATCCCACAAACAAAACGTGGCTTATTTTTCTGTTTTTTTAAATATTCAGTCTGATTCCACACACTGCTCCATTTGTAGTTTCTCAATAAAAAAATGAAGTCACGTGACTATTCTGTTCCCTGGTCACATGGTTAAATCACATGGTCTTGGTCCTTCTACAACTTAAAAATAAAATACTAGAAGTTAGGCAGGCTTGAAGACAGATAGATTGATAGATTGACAGACACAGACCGTCACGCTTTTCCGTCACGCTGGCTCTTCTATCATTATATTTTTTGCTTGTTGTACACAGCAAGCACAGTGGCTCACATAGCCTGCCTGGGAATCAGGAGGCCACAGGTTCAAGTCCTGGCTCTGACATAGTGCCCCAAAATCATGAAAAAATGACATACTATAGTATAGTATATATATAGTATATAGTATACTCAGTGTGCTAAGTCACTGAGCTACTTTTACAAATATAGTGCTTTCAAATTTGAGAAATCTACAATGGGGCTCAATGGCAGATATTGGCACGTCAAAAAAGCACTTTCACCTAGAAACTCCATTCACACTTTTTATAATTCAGCTTACTGTGGAGACACATGCTGGAACGTTTTACTTTGAAATGTTTTGTAGTTTCTGAGTTATTTAACTTAAACGCCCAATGCATTCTCAATGGCAATAGCACAAACTTTGGCATGCTACTAGTCCTACATACTTACACCTAGAAACCCCATTCAAACCTATTTAGGTTCATCTTATGGTGGACATGTTTGCCTGAAAAGGAATCTTTGAAATGTTTCATAGTTTTAGAAATATAGTGCTTTCAAATTTGAGAAATGTACAATGGGGCTCAATGGCAGATATTGGCACGTCAAAAAAGCACTTTCACCTAGAAACTCCATTCACACTTTTTATAATTCAGCTTACTGTGGAGACACATGCTGGAACTTTTTACTTTGAAATGTTTTGTAGTTTCTGAGTTATTTAACTTAAACGCCCAATGCATTCTCAATGGCAATAGCACAAACTTTGGCATGCTACTAGTCCTACATACTTACACCTAGAAACCCCATTCAAACCTATTTAGGTTCATCTTATGGTGGACATGTTTGCCTGAAAAGGAATCTTTGAAATGTTTCATAGTTTTAGAAATATAGTGCTTTCAAATTTGAGAAATGTACAATGGGGCTCAATGGCAGATATTGGCACGTCAAAAAAGCACTTTCACCTAGAAACTCCATTCACACTTTTTATAATTCAGCTTACTGTGGAGACACATGCTGGAACTTTTTACTTTGAAATGTTTTGTAGTTTCTGAGTTATTTAACTTAAACGCCCAATGCATTCTCAATGACAATAGCACAAACTTTGGCATGCTACTAGTCCTACACACTTACACCTATAAACCCCATTCAAACCTATTTAGGTTCATCTTATGGTGGACATGTTTGCCTGAAAAGGAATCTTTGAAATGTTTCATAGTTTTAGAAATATAGTGCTTTCAAATTTGAGAAATGTACAATGGGGCTCAATGGCAGATATTGGCACGTCAAAAAAGCACTTTCACCTAGAAACTCCATTCACACTTTTTATAATTCAGCTTACTGTGGAGACACATGCTGGAACTTTTTACTTTGAAATGTTTTGTAGTTTCTGAGTTATTTAACTTAAACGCCCAATGCATTCTCAATGGCAATAGCACAAACTTTGGCATGCTACTAGTCCTACATATTTACACCTAGAAACCCCATTCAAACCTATTTAGGTTCATCTTATGGTGGTCATGTTTGCCTGAAAAGGAATCTTTGAAATGTTTCATAGTTTTAGAAATATAGTGCTTTCAAATTTGAGAAATGTACAATGGGGCTCAATGGCAGATATTGGCACGTCAAAAAAGCAATTTCACCTAGAAGCTCCATTCACACTTTTTATAATTCAGCTTACTGTGGAGACACATGCTGGAACTTTTTACTTTGAAATGTTTTGTAGTTTCCGAGTTATTTAACTTAAACGCCCAATGCATTCTCAATGGCAATAGCACAAACTTTGGCATGCTACTAGTCCTACATACTTACACCTAGAAACCCCATTCAAACCTATTTAGGTTCATCTTATGGTAGACATGTTTGCCTGAAAAGGAATCTTTGAAATGTTTCATAGTTTTAGAAATATAGTGCTTTCAAATTTGAGAAATCTACAATGGGGGTCAAAGGCAGATATTGGCACGTCAAAAAAGCACTTTCACCTAGAAACTCCATTCACACTTTTTATAATTCAGCTTACTGTGGAGACACATGCTGGAACTTTTTACTTTGAAATGTTTTGTAGTTTCTGAGTTATTTAACTTAAACGCCCAATGCATTCTCAATGGCAATAGCACAAACTTTGGCATGCTACTAGTCCTACATACTTACACCTATAAACCCCATTCAAACCTATTTAGGTTCATCTTATGGTGGACATGTTTGCCTGAAAAGGAATCTTTGAAATGTTTCATAGTTTTAGAAATATAGTGCTTTCAAATTTGAGAAATGTACAATGGGGCTCAATGGCAGATATTGGCACGTCAAAAAAACACTTTCACCTAGAAACTCCATTCACACTTTTTATAATTCAGCTTACTGTGGAGACACATGCTGGAACTTTTTACTTTGAAATGTTTTGTAGTTTCTGAGTTATTTAACTTAAACGCCCAATGCATTCTCAATGGCAATAGCACAAACTTTGGCATGCTACTAGTCCTACACACTTACACCTATAAACCCCATTCAAACCTATTTAGGTTCATCTTATGGTGGACATGTTTGCCTGAAAAGGAATCTTTGAAATGTTTCATAGTTTTAGAAATATAGTGCTTTCAAATTTGAGAAATGTACAATGGGGCTCAATGGCAGATATTGGCACGTCAAAAAAGCACTTTCACCTAGAAACTCCATTCACACTTTTTATAATTCAGCTTACTGTGGAGACACATGCTGGAACTTTTTACTTTGAAATGTTTTGTAGTTTCTGAGTTATTTAACTTAAACGCCCAATGCATTCTCAATGGCAATAGCACAAACTTTGGCATGCTACTAGTCCTACATACTTACACCTAGAAACCCCATTCAAACCTATTTAGGTTCATCTTATGGTGGTCATGTTTGCCTGAAAAGGAATCTTTGAAATGTTTCATAGTTTTAGAAATATAGTGCTTTCAAATTTGAGAAATGTACAATGGGGCTCAATGGCAGATATTGGCACGTCAAAAAAGCAATTTCACCTAGAAGCTCCATTCACACTTTTTATAATTCAGCTTACTGTGGAGACACATGCTGGAACTTTTTACTTTGAAATGTTTTGTAGTTTCCGAGTTATTTAACTTAAACGCCCAATGCATTCTCAATGGCAATAGCACAAACTTTGGCATGCTACTAGTCCTACATACTTACACCTATAAACCCCATTCAAACCTATTTAGGTTCATCTTATGGTGGACATGTTTGCCTGAAAAGGAATCTTTGAAATGTTTCATAGTTTTAGAAATATAGTGCTTTCAAATTTGAGAAATGTACAATGGGGCTCAATGGCAGATATTGGCACGTCAAAAAAACACTTTCACCTAGAAACTCCATTCACACTTTTTATAATTCAGCTTACTGTGGAGACACATGCTGGAACTTTTTACTTTGAAATGTTTTGTAGTTTCTGAGTTATTTAACTTAAACGCCCAATGCATTCTCAATGGCAATAGCACAAACTTTGGCATGCTACTAGTCCTACACACTTACACCTATAAACCCCATTCAAACCTATTTAGGTTCATCTTATGGTGGACATGTTTGCCTGAAAAGGAATCTTTGAAATGTTTCATAGTTTTAGAAATATAGTGCTTTCAAATTTGAGAAATGTACAATGGGGCTCAATGGCAGATATTGGCACGTCAAAAAAGCACTTTCACCTAGAAACTCCATTCACACTTTTTATAATTCAGCTTACTGTGGAGACACATGCTGGAACTTTTTACTTTGAAATGTTTTGTAGTTTCTGAGTTATTTAACTTAAACGCCCAATGCATTCTCAATGGCAATAGCACAAACTTTGGCATGCTACTAGTCCTACATACTTACACCTAGAAACCCCATTCAAACCTATTTAGGTTCATCTTATGGTGGTCATGTTTGCCTGAAAAGGAATCTTTGAAATGTTTCATAGTTTTAGAAATATAGTGCTTTCAAATTTGAGAAATGTACAATGGGGCTCAATGGCAGATATTGGCACGTCAAAAAAGCAATTTCACCTAGAAGCTCCATTCACACTTTTTATAATTCAGCTTACTGTGGAGACACATGCTGGAACTTTTTACTTTGAAATGTTTTGTAGTTTCCGAGTTATTTAACTTAAACGCCCAATGCATTCTCAATGGCAATAGCACAAACTTTGGCATGCTACTAGTCCTACATACTTACACCTAGAAACCCCATTCAAACCTATTTAGGTTCATCTTATGGTAGACATGTTTGCCTGAAAAGGAATCTTTGAAATGTTTCATAGTTTTAGAAATATAGTGCTTTCAAATTTGAGAAATCTACAATGGGGGTCAAAGGCAGATATTGGCACGTCAAAAAAGCACTTTCACCTAGAAACTCCATTCACACTTTTTATAATTCAGCTTACTGTGGAGACACATGCTGGAACTTTTTACTTTGAAATGTTTTGTAGTTTCTGAGTTATTTAACTTAAACGCCCAATGCATTCTCAATGGCAATAGCACAAACTTTGGCATGCTACTAGTCCTACATACTTACACCTATAAACCCCATTCAAACCTATTTAGGTTCATCTTATGGTGGACATGTTTGCCTGAAAAGGAATCTTTGAAATGTTTCATAGTTTTAGAAATATAGTGCTTTCAAATTTGAGAAATGTACAATGGGGCTCAATGGCAGATATTGGCACGTCAAAAAAACACTTTCACCTAGAAACTCCATTCACACTTTTTATAATTCAGCTTACTGTGGAGACACATGCTGGAACTTTTTACTTTGAAATGTTTTGTAGTTTCTGAGTTATTTAACTTAAACGCCCAATGCATTCTCAATGGCAATAGCACAAACTTTGGCATGCTACTAGTCCTACACACTTACACCTATAAACCCCATTCAAACCTATTTAGGTTCATCTTATGGTGGACATGTTTGCCTGAAAAGGAATCTTTGAAATGTTTCATAGTTTTAGAAATATAGTGCTTTCAAATTTGAGAAATGTACAATGGGGCTCAATGGCAGATATTGGCACGTCAAAAAAGCACTTTCACCTAGAAACTCCATTCACACTTTTTATAATTCAGCTTACTGTGGAGACACATGCTGGAACTTTTTACTTTGAAATGTTTTGTAGTTTCTGAGTTATTTAACTTAAACGCCCAATGCATTCTCAATGGCAATAGCACAAACTTTGGCATGCTACTAGTCCTACATACTTACACCTAGAAACCCCATTCAAACCTATTTAGGTTCATCTTATGGTGGTCATGTTTGCCTGAAAAGGAATCTTTGAAATGTTTCATAGTTTTAGAAATATAGTGCTTTCAAATTTGAGAAATGTACAATGGGGCTCAATGGCAGATATTGGCACGTCAAAAAAGCAATTTCACCTAGAAGCTCCATTCACACTTTTTATAATTCAGCTTACTGTGGAGACACATGCTGGAACTTTTTACTTTGAAATGTTTTGTAGTTTCTGAGTTATTTAACTTAAACGCCCAATGCATTCTCAATGGCAATAGCACAAACTTTGGCATGCTACTAGTCCTACATACTTACACCTAGAAACCCCATTCAAACCTATTTAGGTTCATCTTATGGTAGACATGTTTGCCTGAAAAGGAATCTTTGAAATGTTTCATAGTTTTAGAAATATAGTGCTTTCAAATTTGAGAATTCTACAATGGGGGTCAAAGGCAGATATTGGCACGTCAAAAAAGCACTTTCACCTAGAAACTCCATTCACACTTTTTATAATTCAGCTTACTGTGGAGACACATGCTGGAACTTTTTACTTTGAAATGTTTTGTAGTTTCTGAGTTATTTAACTTAAACGCCCAATGCATTCTCAATGGCAATAGCACAAACTTTGGCATGCTACTAGTCCTACATACTTACACCTATAAACCCCATTCAAACCTATTTAGGTTCATCTTATGGTGGACATGTTTGCCTGAAAAGGAATCTTTGAAATGTTTCATAGTTTTAGAAATATAGTGCTTTCAAATTTGAGAAATGTACAATGGGGCTCAATGGCAGATATTGGCACGTCAAAAAAGCACTTTCACCTAGAAACTCCATTCACACTTTTTATAATTCAGCTTACTGTGGAGACACATGCTGGAACTTTTTACTTTGAAATGTTTTGTAGTTTCTGAGTTATTTAACTTAAACGCCCAATACATTCTCAATGGCAATAGCACAAACTTTGGCATGCTACTAGTCCTACATACTTACACCTAGAAACCCCATTCAAACCTATTTAGGTTCATCTTATGGTGGACATGTTTGCCTGAAAAGGAATCTTTGAAATGTTTCATAGTTTTAGAAATATAGTGCTTTCAAATTTGAGAAATGTACAATGGGGCTCAATGGCAGATATTGGCACGTCAAAAAAGCACTTTCACCTAAAAACTCCATTCACACTTTTTATAATTCAGCTTACTGTGGAGACACATGCTGGAACTTTTTACTTTGAAATGTTTTGTAGTTTCTGAGTTATTTAACTTAAAAGCCCAATGCATTCTCAATGGCAATAGCACAAACTTTGGCATGCTACTAGTCCTACATACTTACACCTAGAAACCCCATTAAAACCTATTTAGGTTCATCTTATGGTAGACATGTTTGCCTGAAAAGGAATCTTTGAAATGTTTCATAGTTTTAGAAATATAGTGCTTTCAAATTTGAGAAATCTACAATGGGGGTCAAAGGCAGATATTGGCACGTCAAAAAAGCACTTTCACCTAGAAACTCCATTCACACTTTTTATAATTCAGCTTACTGTGGAGACACATGCTGGAACTTTTTACTTTGAAATGTTTTGTAGTTTCTGAGTTATTTAACTTAAACGCCCAATGCATTCTCAATGGCAATAGCACAAACTTTGGCATGCTACTAGTCCTACATACTTACACCTATAAACCCCATTCAAACCTATTTAGGTTCATCTTATGGTGGACATGTTTGCCTGAAAAGGAATCTTTGAAATGTTTCATAGTTTTAGAAATATAGTGCTTTAAAATTTGAGAAATGTACAATGGGGCTCAATGGCAGATATTGGCACGTCAAAAAAGCACTTTCACCTAGAAACTCCATTCACACTTTTTATAATTCAGCTTACTGTGGAGACACATGCTGGAACTTTTTACTTTGAAATGTTTTGTAGTTTCTGAGTTATTTAACTTAAACGCCCAATACATTCTCAATGGCAATAGCACAAACTTTGGCATGCTACTAGTCCTACATACTTACACCTAGAAACCCCATTCAAACCTATTTAGGTTCATCTTATGGTGGACATGTTTGCCTGAAAAGGAATCTTTGAAATGTTTCATAGTTTTAGAAATATAGTGCTTTCAAATTTGAGAAATGTACAATGGGGCTCAATGGCAGATATTGGCACGTGAAAAAAGCACTTTCACCTAAAAACTCCATTCACACTTTTTATAATTCAGCTTACTGTGGAGACACATGCTGGAACTTTTTACTTTGAAATGTTTTGTAGTTTCTGAGTTATTTAACTTAAACGCCCAATGCATTCTCAATGGCAATAGCACAAACTTTGGCATGCTACTAGTCCTACATACTTACACCTAGAAACCCCATTCAAACCTATTTAGGTTCATCTTATGGTGGTCATGTTTGCCTGAAAAGGAATCTTTGAAATGTTTCATAGTTTTAGAAATATAGTGCTTTCAAATTTGAGAAATCTACAATGGGGGTCAAAGGCAGATATTGGCACGTCAAAAAAGCACTTTCACCTAGAAACTCCATTCACACTTTTTATAATTCAGCTTACTGTGGAGACACATGCTGGAACTTTTTACTTTGAAATGTTTTGTAGTTTCTGAGTTATTTAACTTAAACGCCCAATGCATTCTCAATGGCAATAGCACAAACTTTGGCATGCTACTAGTCCTACACACTTACACCTATAAACCCCATTCAAACCTATTTAGGTTCATCTTATGGTGGACATGTTTGCCTGAAAAGGAATCTTTGAAATGTTTCATAGTTTTAGAAATATAGTGCTTTCAAATTTGAGAAATGTACAATGGGGCTCAATGGCAGATATTGGCACGTCAAAAAAGCACTTTCACCTAGAAACTCCATTCACACTTTTTATAATTCAGCTTACTGTGGAGACACATGCTGGAACTTTTTACTTTGAAATGTTTTGTAGTTTCTGAGTTATTTAACTTAAACGCCCAATGCATTCTCAATGGCAATAGCACAAACTTTGGCATGCTACTAGTCCTACATACTTACACCTAGAAACCCCATTCAAACCTATTTAGGTTCATCTTATGGTGGTCATGTTTGCCTGAAAAGGAATCTTTGAAATGTTTCATAGTTTTAGAAATATAGTGCTTTCAAATTTGAGAAATGTACAATGGGGCTCAATGGCAGATATTGGCACGTCAAAAAAGCAATTTCACCTAGAAGCTCCATTCACACTTTTTATAATTCAGCTTACTGTGGAGACACATGCTGGAACTTTTTACTTTGAAATGTTTTGTAGTTTCTGAGTTATTTAACTTAAACGCCCAATGCATTCTCAATGGCAATAGCACAAACTTTGGCATGCTACTAGTCCTACATACTTACACCTAGAAACCCCATTCAAACCTATTTAGGTTCATCTTATGGTAGACATGTTTGCCTGAAAAGGAATCTTTGAAATGTTTCATAGTTTTAGAAATATAGTGCTTTCAAATTTGAGAAATCTACAATGGGGGTCAAAGGCAGATATTGGCACGTCAAAAAAGCACTTTCACCTAGAAACTCCATTCACACTTTTTATAATTCAGCTTACTGTGGAGACACATGCTGGAACTTTTTACTTTGAAATGTTTTGTAGTTTCTGAGTTATTTAACTTAAACGCCCAATGCATTCTCAATGGCAATAGCACAAACTTTGGCATGCTACTAGTCCTACATACTTACACCTATAAACCCCATTCAAACCTATTTAGGTTCATCTTATGGTGGACATGTTTGCCTGAAAAGGAATCTTTGAAATGTTTCATAGTTTTAGAAATATAGTGCTTTCAAATTTGAGAAATGTACAATGGGGCTCAATGGCAGATATTGGCACGTCAAAAAAGCACTTTCACCTAGAAACTCCATTCACACTTTTTATAATTCAGCTTACTGTGGAGACACATGCTGGAACTTTTTACTTTGAAATGTTTTGTAGTTTCTGAGTTATTTAACTTAAACGCCCAATACATTCTCAATGGCAATAGCACAAACTTTGGCATGCTACTAGTCCTACATACTTACACCTAGAAACCCCATTCAAACCTATTTAGGTTCATCTTATGGTGGACATGTTTGCCTGAAAAGGAATCTTTGAAATGTTTCATAGTTTTAGAAATATAGTGCTTTCAAATTTGAGAAATGTACAATGGGGCTCAATGGCAGATATTGGCACGTCAAAAAAGCACTTTCACCTAAAAACTCCATTCACACTTTTTATAATTCAGCTTACTGTGGAGACACATGCTGGAACTTTTTACTTTGAAATGTTTTGTAGTTTCTGAGTTATTTAACTTAAAAGCCCAATGCATTCTCAATGGCAATAGCACAAACTTTGGCATGCTACTAGTCCTACATACTTACACCTAGAAACCCCATTCAAACCTATTTAGGTTCATCTTATGGTAGACATGTTTGCCTGAAAAGGAATCTTTGAAATGTTTCATAGTTTTAGAAATATAGTGCTTTCAAATTTGAGAAATCTACAATGGGGGTCAAAGGCAGATATTGGCACGTCAAAAAAGCACTTTCACCTAGAAACTCCATTCACACTTTTTATAATTCAGCTTACTGTGGAGACACATGCTGGAACTTTTTACTTTGAAATGTTTTGTAGTTTCTGAGTTATTTAACTTAAACGCCCAATGCATTCTCAATGGCAATAGCACAAACTTTGGCATGCTACTAGTCCTACATACTTACACCTATAAACCCCATTCAAACCTATTTAGGTTCATCTTATGGTGGACATGTTTGCCTGAAAAGGAATCTTTGAAATGTTTCATAGTTTTAGAAATATAGTGCTTTCAAATTTGAGAAATGTACAATGGGGCTCAATGGCAGATATTGGCACGTCAAAAAAGCACTTTCACCTAGAAACTCCATTCACACTTTTTATAATTCAGCTTACTGTGGAGACACATGCTGGAACTTTTTACTTTGAAATGTTTTGTAGTTTCTGAGTTATTTAACTTAAACGCCCAATGCATTTTCAATGGCAATAGCACAAACTTTGGCATGCTACTAGTCCTACATACTTACACCTATAAACCCCATTCAAACCTATTTAGGTTCATCTTATGGTGGACATGTTTGCCTGAAAAGGAATCTTTTAAATGTTTCATAGTTTTAGAAATATAGTGCTTTCAAATTTGAGAAATGTACAATGGGGCTCAATGGCAGATATTGGCACGTCAAAAAAGCACTTTCACCTAGAAACTCCATTCACACTTTTTATAATTCAGCTTACTGTGGAGACACATGCTGGAACTTTTTACTTTGAAATGTTTTGTAGTTTCTGAGTTATTTAACTTAAACGCCCAATGCATTCTCAATGGCAATAGCACAAACTTTGGCATGCTACTAGTCCTACATACTTACACCTATAAACCCCATTCAAACCTATTTAGGTTCATCTTATGGTGGACATGTTTGCCTGAAAAGGAATCTTTGAAATGTTTCATAGTTTTAGAAATATAGTGCTTTCAAATTTGAGAAATGTACAATGGGGCTCAATGGCAGATATTGGCACGTCAAAAAAGCACTTTCACCTAGAAACTCCATTCACACTTTTTATAATTCAGCTTACTGTGGAGACACATGCTGGAACTTTTTACTTTGAAATGTTTTGTAGTTTCTGAGTTATTTAACTTAAACGCCCAATACATTCTCAATGGCAATAGCACAAACTTTGGCATGCTACTAGTCCTACATACTTACACCTAGAAACCCCATTCAAACCTATTTAGGTTCATCTTATGGTGGACATGTTTGCCTGAAAAGGAATCTTTGAAATGTTTCATAGTTTTAGAAATATAGTGCTTTCAAATTTGAGAAATGTACAATGGGGCTCAATGGCAGATATTGGCACGTCAAAAAAGCACTTTCACCTAAAAACTCCATTCACACTTTTTATAATTCAGCTTACTGTGGAGACACATGCTGGAACTTTTTACTTTGAAATGTTTTGTAGTTTCTGAGTTATTTAACTTAAAAGCCCAATGCATTCTCAATGGCAATAGCACAAACTTTGGCATGCTACTAGTCCTACATACTTACACCTAGAAACCCCATTCAAACCTATTTAGGTTCATCTTATGGTAGACATGTTTGCCTGAAAAGGAATCTTTGAAATGTTTCATAGTTTTAGAAATATAGTGCTTTCAAATTTGAGAAATCTACAATGGGGGTCAAAGGCAGATATTGGCACGTCAAAAAAGCACTTTCACCTAGAAACTCCATTCACACTTTTTATAATTCAGCTTACTGTGGAGACACATGCTGGAACTTTTTACTTTGAAATGTTTTGTAGTTTCTGAGTTATTTAACTTAAACGCCCAATGCATTCTCAATGGCAATAGCACAAACTTTGGCATGCTACTAGTCCTACATACTTACACCTATAAACCCCATTCAAACCTATTTAGGTTCATCTTATGGTGGACATGTTTGCCTGAAAAGGAATCTTTGAAATGTTTCATAGTTTTAGAAATATAGTGCTTTAAAATTTGAGAAATGTACAATGGGGCTCAATGGCAGATATTGGCACGTCAAAAAAGCACTTTCACCTAGAAACTCCATTCACACTTTTTATAATTCAGCTTACTGTGGAGACACATGCTGGAACTTTTTACTTTGAAATGTTTTGTAGTTTCTGAGTTATTTAACTTAAACGCCCAATGCATTCTCAATGGCAATAGCACAAACTTTGGCATGCTACTAGTCCTACATACTTACACCTATAAACCCCATTCAAACCTATTTAGGTTCATCTTATGGTGGACATGTTTGCCTGAAAAGGAATCTTTTAAATGTTTCATAGTTTTAGAAATATAGTGCTTTCAAATTTGAGAAATGTACAATGGGGCTCAATGGCAGATATTGGCACGTCAAAAAAGCACTTTCACCTAGAAACTCCATTCACACTTTTTATAATTCAGCTTACTGTGGAGACACATGCTGGAACTTTTTACTTTGAAATGTTTTGTAGTTTCTGAGTTATTTAACTTAAACGCCCAATGCATTCTCAATGGCAATAGCACAAACTTTGGCATGCTACTAGTCCTACATACTTACACCTATAAACCCCATTCAAACCTATTTAGGTTCATCTTATGGTGGACATGTTTGCCTGAAAAGGAATCTTTGAAATGTTTCATAGTTTTAGAAATATAGTGCTTTCAAATTTGAGAAATGTACAATGGGGCTCAATGGCAGATATTGGCACGTCAAAAAAGCACTTTCACCTAAAAACTCCATTCACACTTTTTATAATTCAGCTTACTGTGGAGACACATGCTGGAACTTTTTACTTTGAAATGTTTTGTAGTTTCTGAGTTATTTAACTTAAAAGCCCAATGCATTCTCAATGGCAATAGCACAAACTTTGGCATGCTACTAGTCCTACATACTTACACCTAGAAACCCCATTCAAACCTATTTAGGTTCATCTTATGGTAGACATGTTTGCCTGAAAAGGAATCTTTGAAATGTTTCATAGTTTTAGAAATATAGTGCTTTCAAATTTGAGAAATCTACAATGGGGGTCAAAGGCAGATATTGGCACGTCAAAAAAGCACTTTCACCTAGAAACTCCATTCACACTTTTTATAATTCAGCTTACTGTGGAGACACATGCTGGAACTTTTTACTTTGAAATGTTTTGTAGTTTCTGAGTTATTTAACTTAAACGCCCAATGCATTCTCAATGGCAATAGCACAAACTTTGGCATGCTACTAGTCCTACATACTTACACCTATAAACCCCATTCAAACCTATTTAGGTTCATCTTATGGTGGACATGTTTGCCTGAAAAGGAATCTTTGAAATGTTTCATAGTTTTAGAAATATAGTGCTTTAAAATTTGAGAAATGTACAATGGGGCTCAATGGCAGATATTGGCACGTCAAAAAAGCACTTTCACCTAGAAACTCCATTCACACTTTTTATAATTCAGCTTACTGTGGAGACACATGCTGGAACTTTTTACTTTGAAATGTTTTGTAGTTTCTGAGTTATTTAACTTAAACGCCCAATGCATTCTCAATGGCAATAGCACAAACTTTGGCATGCTACTAGTCCTACATACTTACACCTATAAACCCCATTCAAACCTATTTAGGTTCATCTTATGGTGGACATGTTTGCCTGAAAAGGAATCTTTTAAATGTTTCATAGTTTTAGAAATATAGTGCTTTCAAATTTGAGAAATGTACAATGGGGCTCAATGGCAGATATTGGCACGTCAAAAAAGCACTTTCACCTAGAAACTCCATTCACACTTTTTATAATTCAGCTTACTGTGGAGACACATGCTGGAACTTTTTACTTTGAAATGTTTTGTAGTTTCTGAGTTATTTAACTTAAACGCCCAATGCATTCTCAATGGCAATAGCACAAACTTTGGCATGCTACTAGTCCTACATACTTACACCTATAAACCCCATTCAAACCTATTTAGGTTCATCTTATGGTGGACATGTTTGCCTGAAAAGGAATCTTTGAAATGTTTCATAGTTTTAGAAATATAGTGCTTTCAAATTTGAGAAATGTACAATGGGGCTCAATGGCAGATATTGGCACGTCAAAAAAGCACTTTCACCTAGATACTCCATTCACACTTTTTATAATTCAGCTTACTGTGGAGACACATGCTGGAACTTTTTACTTTGAAATGTTTTGTAGTTTCTGAGTTATTTAACTTAAACGCCCAATACATTCTCAATGGCAATAGCACAAACTTTGGCATGCTACTAGTCCTACATACTTACACCTATAAACCCCATTCAAACCTATTTAGGTTCATCTTATGGTGGACATGTTTGCCTGAAAAGGAATCTTTGAAATGTTTCATAGTTTTAGAAATATAGTGCTTTCAAATTTGAGAAATGTACAATGGGGCTCAATGGCAGATATTGGCACGTCAAAAAAGCACTTTCACCTAGAAACTCCATTCACACTTTTTATAATTCAGCTTACTGTGGAGACACATGCTGGAACTTTTTACTTTGAAAGGTTTTGTAGTTTCTGATTTTTTTAACTTAAACGCCCAATGCATTCTCAATGGCAATAGCACAAACTTTGGCATGCTACTAGTCCTACATACTTACACCTAGAAACCCCATTCAAACCTATTTAGGTTCATCTTATGGTGGTCATGTTTGCCTGAAAAGGAATCTTTGAAATGTTTCATAGTTTTAGAAATATAGTGCTTTCAAATTTGAGAAATGTACAATGGGGCTCAATGGCAGATATTGGCACGTCAAAAAAGCACTTTCACCTAGAAACTCCATTCACACTTTTTATAATTCAGCTTACTGTGGAGACACATGCTGGAACTTTTTACTTTGAAATGTTTTGTAGTTTCTGAGTTATTTAACTTAAACGCCCAATGCATTCTCAATGGCAATAGCACAAACTTTGGCATGCTACTAGTCCTACATACTTACACCTATAAACCCCATTCAAACCTATTTAGGTTCATCTTATGGTGGACATGTTTGCCTGAAAAGGAATCTTTGAAATGTTTCATAGTTTTAGAAATATAGTGCTTTCAAATTTGAGAAATGTACAATGGGGCTCAATGGCAGATATTGGCACGTCAAAAAAGCACTTTCACCTAGAAACTCCATTCACACTTTTTATAATTCAGCTTACTGTGGAGACACATGCTGGAACTTTTTACTTTGAAATGTTTTGTAGTTTCTGAGTTATTTAACTTAAACGCCCAATACATTCTCAATGGCAATAGCACAAACTTTGGCATGCTACTAGTCCTACATACTTACACCTATAAACCCCATTCAAACCTATTTAGGTTCATCTTATGGTGGACATGTTTGCCTGAAAAGGAATCTTTGAAATGTTTCATAGTTTTAGAAATATAGTGCTTTCAAATTTGAGAAATGTACAATGGGGCTCAATGGCAGATATTGGCACGTCAAAAAAGCACTTTCACCTAGAAACTCCATTCACACTTTTTATAATTCAGCTTACTGTGGAGACACATGCTGGAACTTTTTACTTTGAAATGTTTTGTAGTTTCTGAGTTATTTAACTTAAACGCCCAATGCATTCTCAATGGCAATAGCACAAACTTTGGCATGCTACTAGTCCTACATACTTACACCTAGAAACCCCATTCAAACCTATTTAGGTTCATCTTATGGTGGTCATGTTTGCCTGAAAAGGAATCTTTGAAATGTTTCATAGTTTTAGAAATATAGTGCTTTCAAATTTGAGAAATGTACAATGGGGCTCAATGGCAGATATTGGCACGTCAAAAAAGCAATTTCACCTAGAAACTCCATTCACACTTTTTATAATTCAGCTTACTGTGGAGACACATGCTGGTACTTTTTACTTTGAAATGTTTTGTAGTTTCTGAGTTATTTAACTTAAACGCCCAATGCATTCTCAATGGCAATAGCACAAACTTTGGCATGCTACTAGTCCTACATACTTACACCTAGAAACCCCATTCAAACCTATTTAGGTTCATCTTATGGTAGACATGTTTGCCTGAAAAGGAATCTTTGAAATGTTTCATAGTTTTAGAAATATAGTGCTTTCAAATTTGAGAAATCTACAATGGGGGTCAAAGGCAGATATTGGCACGTCAAAAAAGCACTTTCACCTAGAAACTCCATTCACACTTTTTATAATTCAGTTTACTGTGGAGACACATGCTGGAACTTTTTACTTTGAAATGTTTTGTAGTTTCTGAGTTATTTAACTTAAACGCCCAATGCATTCTCAATGGCAATAGCACAAACTTTGGCATGCTACTAGTCCTACATACTTACACCTATAAACCCCATTCAAACCTATTTAGGTTCATCTTATGGTGGACATGTTTGCCTGAAAAGGAATCTTTGAAATGTTTCATAGTTTTAGAAATATAGTGCTTTCAAATTTGAGAAATGTACAATGGGGCTCAATGGCAGATATTGGCACGTCAAAAAAGCACTTTCACCTAGAAACTCCATTCACACTTTTTAAAATTCAGCTTACTGTGGAGACACATGCTGGAACTTTTTACTTTGAAATGTTTTGTAGTTTCTGAGTTATTTAACTTAAACGCCCAATACATTCTCAATGGCAATAGCACAAATTTTGGCATGCTACTAGTCCTACATACTTACACCTAGAAACCCCATTCAAACCTATTTAGGTTCATCTTATGGTGGTCATGTTTGCCTGAAAAGGAATCTTTGAAATGTTTCATAGTTTTAGAAATATAGTGCTTTCAAATTTGAGAAATGTACAATGGGGCTCAATGGCAGATATTGGCACGTCAAAAAAGCACTTTCACCTAGAAACTCCATTCACACTTTTTATAATTCAGCTTACTGTGGAGACACATGCTGGAACTTTTTACTTTGAAATGTTTTGTAGTTTCTGAGTTATTTAACTTAAACGACCAATGCATTCTCAATGGCAATAGCACAAACTTTGGCATGCTACTAGTCCTACATACTTACACCTATAAACCCCATTCAAACCTATTTAGGTTCATCTTATGGTGGACATGTTTGCCTGAAAAGGAATCTTTGAAATGTTTCATAGTTTTAGAAATATAGTGCTTTCAAATTTGAGAAATGTACAATGGGGCTCAATGGCAGATATTGGCACGTCAAAAAAGCACTTTCACCTAGAAACTCCATTCACACTTTTTATAATTCAGCTTACTGTGGAGACACATGCTGGAACTTTTTACTTTGAAATGTTTTGTAGTTTCTGAGTTATTTAACTTAAACGCCCAATACATTCTCAATGGCAATAGCACAAACTTTGGCATGCTATATATGTAAACGACATGACTTCAGCCTGTGACTGCAACTTGTTCCTGTTCGCAGATGACTCAGCACTGCTGGTCTCGGACAGGGACAAACTGCAGGTTGAAAATGCCCTCAGCTCTGAACTCGGTAGAATCTGCACCTGGCTCGCTGATAACAAACTATCTTTACACCTGGGAAAAACTGAATCCATTCTCTTTGGCTCTATTAGTAATCTCAGCAAGGCAAATGGCTTCTTGGTTAGAGTGGGTGACAATGTTATCACACGTAAAGATGAAATTACCTACCTAGGTTCCATCCTGGAGGCTAATCTTTCCGGTGATAAAATGGCCACCAACGTAATCAAAAAAGTCAACCATAGAACAAGATTCCTCTACAGGATCTCCTCACTGGTCAACAAAAACACCTTGAAGACCTTAACAGGAGCCCTTGTACAGGGTTTCTTTGACTATGCATGCACCTCCTGGTACCACAGCACCTCAAAGGCCCTTAAAACCAGGCTCCAGACTTCCCAAAACAAACTGGTCAGGCTCCTACTTGATCTAGCCCCCCGAACCCACCTCACCCCTGCCCACTTCGACAGGCTGGAATGGCTTAGGGTCGACGACAGAGTACAGCATCTTGCAATGGGTCTGGTCCACAAGATTCGATACACCACCAAGATACCCATGTACCTGTCTAGATACTTCCTTAATGTTAACGAAGTCCACACCCACAACACCAGAGGGAGTGCAACGAACCATGTACAACCCAGATTCGGCACAAACAAGGGACTAAATTCTTTTCGCTCCTATGCCACTAAAATGTGGAACGCCCTACCAACTGTCATTAAGACATGCGAATCCCTTGACTCTTTCAAAACCGCTCTCAAAGGGCACCTACGGACGGCTGCAATTCGAAACTGGCCCCTGTAAAATCGGAATCCCTCAAACACGAACGCAATGACAACACAAGAGACGGTCGCGGCCACACAGCCAACTCAAGGTATGGCCACTGAGCCAACTTGGGGACCCAACGCAAGGACAACACAAGAGATGGTCACGGCCACACAGCCAACTCAAGGTACGGCCACGGAGCCGACTTGGGGACCCAACGCAGCTCCTCCAAGGAAAACAAACAATTTAACGGAGCTGAACGTGAATCCCCCCCCCCCGCCCCCCCCTTTTTTTCCCCTCACTGTATATTTTTCTTTTCCCTTTTTACCTCCTTTTTGATGAATTCTTTTTTGATGAATTCCTGTTCTGTCTATAGAAGTGTCTATTTGTACGTCTCTAAATGTTTTGATGATTTGAACATGGTGGACCCTGTTGGAAACAAGTGTAATGCTTAATTGGGTCGTCCACTCACAGTTAACAGCCTTTGTATTGAGTTTGTGCTTGAAATGTACTGTAATTCTGCAAACTGTTAATAAATTCTTCAATCAATCAATCAAAACTAGTCCTACATACTTACACCTAGAAACCCCATTCAAACCTATTTAGGTTCATCTTATGGTGGACATGTTTGCCTGAAAAGGAATCTTTGAAATGTTTCATAGTTTTAGAAATATAGTGCTTTCAAATTTGAGAAATGTACAATGGGGCTCAATGGCAGATATTGGCACGTCAAAAAAGCACTTTCACCTAGAAACTCCATTCACACTTTTTATAATTCAGCTTACTGTGGAGACACATGCTGGAACTTTTTACTTTGAAATGTTTTGTAGTTTCTGAGTTATTTAACTTAAACGCCCAATGCATTCTCAATGGCAATAGCACAAACTTTGGCATGCTACTAGTCCTACATACTTACACCTATAAACCCCATTCAAACCTATTTAGGTTCATCTTATGGTGGACATGTTTGCCTGAAAAGGAATCTTTGAAATGTTTCATAGTTTTAGAAATATAGTGCTTTCAAATTTGAGAAATGTACAATGGGGCTCAATGGCAGATATTGGCACGTCAAAAAAGCACTTTCACCTAGAAACTCCATTCACACTTTTTATAATTCAGCTTACTGTGGAGACACATGCTGGAACTTTTTACTTTGAAAGGTTTTGTAGTTTCTGATTTTTTTAACTTAAACGCCCAATGCATTCTCAATGGCAATAGCACAAACTTTGGCATGCTACTAGTCCTACATACTTACACCTAGAAACCCCATTCAAACCTATTTAGGTTCATCTTATGGTGGTCATGTTTGCCTGAAAAGGAATCTTTGAAATGTTTCATAGTTTTAGAAATATAGTGCTTTCAAATTTGAGAAATGTACAATGGGGCTCAATGGCAGATATTGGCAAGTCAAAAAAGCACTTTCACCTAGAAACTCCATTCACACTTTTTATAATTCAGCTTACTGTGGAGACACATGCTGGAACTTTTTACTTTGAAATGTTTTGTAGTTTCTGAGTTATTTAACTTAAACGCCCAATGCATACTCAATGGCAATAGCACAAACTTTGGCATGCTACTAGTCCTACATACTTACACCTATAAACCCCATTCAAACCTATTTAGGTTCATCTTATGGTGGACATGTTTGCCTGAAAAGGAATCTTTGAAATGTTTCATAGTTTTAGAAATATAGTGCTTTCAAATTTGAGAAATGTACAATGGGGCTCAATGGCAGATATTGGCACGTCAAAAAAGCACTTTCACCTAGAAACTCCATTCACACTTTTTATAATTCAGCTTACTGTGGAGACACATGCTGGAACTTTTTACTTTGAAATGTTTTGTAGTTTCTGAGTTATTTAACTTAAACGCCCAATACATTCTCAATGGCAATAGCACAAACTTTGGCATGCTACTAGTCCTACATACTTACACCTATAAACCCCATTCAAACCTATTTAGGTTCATCTTATGGTGGACATGTTTGCCTGAAAAGGAATCTTTGAAATGTTTCATAGTTTTAGAAATATAGTGCTTTCAAATTTGAGAAATGTACAATGGGGCTCAATGGCAGATATTGGCACGTCAAAAAAGCACTTTCACCTAGAAACTCCATTCACACTTTTTATAATTCAGCTTACTGTGGAGACACATGCTGGAACTTTTTACTTTGAAATGTTTTGTAGTTTCTGAGTTATTTAACTTAAACGCCCAATGCATTCTCAATGGCAATAGCACAAACTTTGGCATGCTACTAGTCCTACATACTTACACCTAGAAACCCCATTCAAACCTATTTAGGTTCATCTTATGGTGGTCATGTTTGCCTGAAAAGGAATCTTTGAAATGTTTCATAGTTTTAGAAATATAGTGCTTTCAAATTTGAGAAATGTACAATGGGGCTCAATGGCAGATATTGGCACGTCAAAAAAGCAATTTCACCTAGAAACTCCATTCACACTTTTTATAATTCAGCTTACTGTGGAGACACATGCTGGTACTTTTTACTTTGAAATGTTTTGTAGTTTCTGAGTTATTTAACTTAAACGCCCAATGCATTCTCAATGGCAATAGCACAAACTTTGGCATGCTACTAGTCCTACATACTTACACCTAGAAACCCCATTCAAACCTATTTAGGTTCATCTTATGGTAGACATGTTTGCCTGAAAAGGAATCTTTGAAATGTTTCATAGTTTTAGAAATATAGTGCTTTCAAATTTGAGAAATCTACAATGGGGGTCAAAGGCAGATATTGGCACGTCAAAAAAGCACTTTCACCTAGAAACTCCATTCACACTTTTTATAATTCAGTTTACTGTGGAGACACATGCTGGAACTTTTTACTTTGAAATGTTTTGTAGTTTCTGAGTTATTTAACTTAAACGCCCAATGCATTCTCAATGGCAATAGCACAAACTTTGGCATGCTACTAGTCCTACATACTTACACCTATAAACCCCATTCAAACCTATTTAGGTTCATCTTATGGTGGACATGTTTGCCTGAAAAGGAATCTTTGAAATGTTTCATAGTTTTAGAAATATAGTGCTTTCAAATTTGAGAAATGTACAATGGGGCTCAATGGCAGATATTGGCACGTCAAAAAAGCACTTTCACCTAGAAACTCCATTCACACTTTTTAAAATTCAGCTTACTGTGGAGACACATGCTGGAACTTTTTACTTTGAAATGTTTTGTAGTTTCTGAGTTATTTAACTTAAACGCCCAATACATTCTCAATGGCAATAGCACAAATTTTGGCATGCTACTAGTCCTACATACTTACACCTAGAAACCCCATTCAAACCTATTTAGGTTCATCTTATGGTGGTCATGTTTGCCTGAAAAGGAATCTTTGAAATGTTTCATAGTTTTAGAAATATAGTGCTTTCAAATTTGAGAAATGTACAATGGGGCTCAATGGCAGATATTGGCACGTCAAAAAAGCACTTTCACCTAGAAACTCCATTCACACTTTTTATAATTCAGCTTACTGTGGAGACACATGCTGGAACTTTTTACTTTGAAATGTTTTGTAGTTTCTGAGTTATTTAACTTAAACGACCAATGCATTCTCAATGGCAATAGCACAAACTTTGGCATGCTACTAGTCCTACATACTTACACCTATAAACCCCATTCAAACCTATTTAGGTTCATCTTATGGTGGACATGTTTGCCTGAAAAGGAATCTTTGAAATGTTTCATAGTTTTAGAAATATAGTGCTTTCAAATTTGAGAAATGTACAATGGGGCTCAATGGCAGATATTGGCACGTCAAAAAAGCACTTTCACCTAGAAACTCCATTCACACTTTTTATAATTCAGCTTACTGTGGAGACACATGCTGGAACTTTTTACTTTGAAATGTTTTGTAGTTTCTGAGTTATTTAACTTAAACGCCCAATACATTCTCAATGGCAATAGCACAAACTTTGGCATGCTACTAGTCCTACATACTTACACCTAGAAACCCCATTCAAACCTATTTAGGTTCATCTTATGGTGGACATGTTTGCCTGAAAAGGAATCTTTGAAATGTTTCATAGTTTTAGAAATATAGTGCTTTCAAATTTGAGAAATGTACAATGGGGCTCAATGGCAGATATTGGCACGTCAAAAAAGCACTTTCACCTAGAAACTCCATTCACACTTTTTATAATTCAGCTTACTGTGGAGACACATGCTGGAACTTTTTACTTTGAAATGTTTTGTAGTTTCTGAGTTATTTAACTTAAACGCCCAATGCATTCTCAATGGCAATAGCACAAACTTTGGCATGCTACTAGTCCTACATACTTACACCTATAAACCCCATTCAAACCTATTTAGGTTCATCTTATGGTGGACATGTTTGCCTGAAAAGGAATCTTTGAAATGTTTCATAGTTTTAGAAATATAGTGCTTTCAAATTTGAGAAATGTACAATGGGGCTCAATGGCAGATATTGGCACGTCAAAAAAGCACTTTCACCTAGAAACTCCATTCACACTTTTTATAATTCAGCTTACTGTGGAGACACATGCTGGAACTTTTTACTTTGAAATGTTTTGTAGTTTCTGAGTTATTTAACTTAAACGCCCAATACATTCTCAATGGCAATAGCACAAACTTTGGCATGCTACTAGTCCTACATACTTACACCTAGAAACCCCATTCAAACCTATTTAGGTTCATCTTATGGTGGACATGTTTGCCTGAAAAGGAATCTTTGAAATGTTTCATAGTTTTAGAAATATAGTGCTTTCAAATTTGAGAAATGTACAATGGGGCTCAATGGCAGATATTGGCACGTCAAAAAAGCACTTTCACCTAGAAACTCCATTCACACTTTTTATAATTCAGCTTACTGTGGAGACACATGCTGGAACTTTTTACTTTGAAATGTTTTGTAGTTTCTGAGTTATTTAACTTAAACGCCCAATGCATTCTCAATGGCAATAGCACAAACTTTGGCATGCTACTAGTCCTACATACTTACACCTAGAAACCCCATTCAAACCTATTTAGGTTCATCTTATGGTGGTCATGTTTGCCTGAAAAGGAATCTTTGAAATGTTTCATAGTTTTAGAAATATAGTGCTTTCAAATTTGAGAAATGTACAATGGGGCTCAATGGCAGATATTGGCACGTCAAAAAAGCAATTTCACCTAGAAACTCCATTCACACTTTTTATAATTCAGCTTACTGTGGAGACACATGCTGGTACTTTTTACTTTGAAATGTTTTGTAGTTTCTGAGTTATTTAACTTAAACGCCCAATGCATTCTCAATGGCAATAGCACAAACTTTGGCATGCTACTAGTCCTACATACTTACACCTAGAAACCCCATTCAAACCTATTTAGGTTCATATTATGGTAGACATGTTTGCCTGAAAAGGAATCTTTGAAATGTTTCATAGTTTTAGAAATATAGTGCTTTCAAATTTGAGAAATCTACAATGGGGGTCAAAGGCAGATATTGGCACGTCAAAAAAGCACTTTCACCTAGAAACTCCATTCACACTTTTTATAATTCAGCTTACTGTGGAGACACATGCTGGAACTTTTTACTTTGAAATGTTTTGTAGTTTCTGAGTTATTTAACTTAAACGCCCAATGCATTCTCAATGGCAATAGCACAAACTTTGGCATGCTACTAGTCCTACATACTTACACCTATAAACCCCATTCAAACCTATTTAGGTTCATCTTATGGTGGACATGTTTGCCTGAAAAGGAATCTTTGAAATGTTTCATAGTTTTAGAAATATAGTGCTTTCAAATTTGAGAAATGTACAATGGGGCTCAATGGCAGATATTGGCACGTCAAAAAAGCACTTTCACCTAGAAACTCCATTCACACTTTTTATAATTCAGCTTACTGTGGAGACACATGCTGGAACTTTTTACTTTGAAATGTTTTGTAGTTTCTGAGTTATTTAACTTAAACGCCCAATGCATTCTCAATGGCAATAGCACAAACTTTGGCATGCTACTAGTCCTACATACTTACACCTAGAAACCCCATTCAAACCTATTTAGGTTCATCTTATGGTAGACATGTTTGCCTGAAAAGGAATCTTTGAAATGTTTCATAGTTTTAGAAATATAGTGCTTTCAAATTTGAGAAATGTACAATGGGGCTCAATGGCAGATATTGGCACGTCAAAAAAGCACTTTCACCTAGAAACTCCATTCACACTTTTTATAATTCAGCTTACTGTGGAGACACATGCTGGAACTTTTTACTTTGAAATGTTTTGTAGTTTCTGAGTTATTTAACTTAAACGCCCAATACATTCTCAATGGCAATAGCACAAACTTTGGCATGCTACTAGTCCTACATACTTACACCTAGAAACCCCATTCAAACCTATTTAGGTTCATCTTATGGTGGACATGTTTGCCTGAAAAGGAATCTTTGAAATGTTTCATAGTTTTAGAAATATAGTGCTTTCAAATTTGAGAAATGTACAATGGGGCTCAATGGCAGATATTGGCACGTCAAAAAAGCACTTTCACCTAGAAACTCCATTCACACTTTTTATAATTCAGCTTACTGTGGAGACACATGCTGGAACTTTTTACTTTGAAAGGTTTTGTAGTTTCTGATTTTTTTAACTTAAACGCCCAATGCATTCTCAATGGCAATAGCACAAACTTTGGCATGCTACTAGTCCTACATACTTACACCTAGAAACCCCATTCAAACCTATTTAGGTTCATCTTATGGTGGTCATGTTTGCCTGAAAAGGAATCTTTGAAATGTTTCATAGTTTTAGAAATATAGTGCTTTCAAATTTGAGAAATCTACAATGGGGGTCAAAGGCAGATATTGGCACGTCAAAAAAGCACTTTCACCTAGAAACTCCATTCACACTTTTTATAATTCAGCTTACTGTGGAGACACATGCTGGAACTTTTTACTTTGAAATGTTTTGTAGTTTCTGAGTTATTTAACTTAAACGCCCAATGCATTCTCAATGGCAATAGCACAAACTTTGGCATGCTACTAGTCCTACATACTTACACCTATAAACCCCATTCAAACCTATTTAGGTTCATCTTATGGTGGACATGTTTGCCTGAAAAGGAATCTTTGAAATGTTTCATAGTTTTAGAAATATAGTGCTTTCAAATTTGAGAAATGTACAATGGGGCTCAATGGCAGATATTGGCACGTCAAAAAAGCACTTTCACCTAGAAACTCCATTCACACTTTTTATAATTCAGCTTACTGTGGAGACACATGCTGGAACTTTTTACTTTGAAATGTTTTGTAGTTTCTGAGTTATTTAACTTAAACGCCCAATGCATTCTCAACGGCAATAGCACAAACTTTGGCATGCTACTAGTCCTACATACTTACACCTAGAAACCCCATTCAAACCTATTTAGGTTCATCTTATGGTAGACATGTTTGCCTGAAAAGGAATCTTTGAAATGTTTCATAGTTTTAGAAATATAGTGCTTTCAAATTTGAGAAATGTACAATGGGGCTCAATGGCAGATATTGGCACGTCAAAAAAGCACTTTCACCTAGAAACTCCATTCACACTTTTTATAATTCAGCTTACTGTGGAGACACATGCTGGAACTTTTTACTTTGAAATGTTTTGTAGTTTCTGAGTTATTTAACTTAAACGCCCAATACATTCTCAATGGCAATAGCACAAACTTTGGCATGCTACTAGTCCTACATACTTACACCTAGAAACCCCATTCAAACCTATTTAGGTTCATCTTATGGTGGACATGTTTGCCTGAAAAGGAATCTTTGAAATGTTTCATAGTTTTAGAAATATAGTGCTTTCAAATTTGAGAAATGTACAATGGGGCTCAATGGCAGATATTGGCACGTCAAAAAAGCACTTTCACCTAGAAACTCCATTCACACTTTTTATAATTCAGCTTACTGTGGAGACACATGCTGGAACTTTTTACTTTGAAATGTTTTGTAGTTTCTGAGTTATTTAACTTAAACGCCCAATGCATTCTCAATGGCAATAGCACAAACTTTGGCATGCTACTAGTCCTACATACTTACACCTAGAAACCCCATTCAAACCTATTTAGGTTCATCTTATGGTGGACATGTTTGCCTGAAAAGGAATCTTTGAAATGTTTCATAGTTTTAGAAATATAGTGCTTTCAAATTTGAGAAATGTACAATGGGGCTCAATGGCAGATATTGGCACGTCAAAAAAGCACTTTCACCTAGAAACTCCATTCACACTTTTTATAATTCAGCTTACTGTGGAGACACATGCTGGAACTTTTTACTTTGAAATGTTTTGTAGTTTCTGAGTTATTTAACTTAAACGCCCAATGCATTCTCAATGGCAATAGCACAAACTTTGGCATGCTACTAGTCCTACATACTTACACCTATAAACCCCATTCAAACCTATTTAGGTTCATCTTATGGTGGACATGATTGCCTGAAAAGGAATCTTTGAAATGTTTCATAGTTTTAGAAATATAGTGCTTTCAAATTTGAGAAATGTACAATGGGGCTCAATGGCAGATATTGGCACGTCAAAAAAGCACTTTCACCTAGAAACTCCATTCATACTTTTTATAATTCAGCTTACTGTGGAGACACATGCTGGAACTTTTTACTTTGAAATGTTTTGTAGTTTCTGAGTTATTTAACTTAAACGCCCAATGCATTCTCAATGGCAATAGCACAAACCTTGGCATGCTACTAGTCCTACATTCTTACACCTAGAAACCCCATTCAAACCTATTCAGGTTCATCTTATGGTGGACATGTTTGCCTGAAAAGGAATCTTTGAAATGTTTCATAGTTTTAGAAATATAGTGCTTTCAAATTTGAGAAATCTACAATGGGGGTCAAAGGCAGATATTGGCACGTCAAAAAAGCACTTTCACCTAGAAACTCCATTCACACTTTTTATAATTCAGCTTACTGTGGAGACACATGCTGGAACTTTTTACTTTGAAATGTTTTGTAGTTTCTGAGTTATTTAACTTAAACGCCCAATGCATTCTCAATGGCAATAGCACAAACTTTGGCATGCTACTAGTCCTACATACTTACACCTAGAAACCCCATTCAAACCTATTTAGGTTCATCTTATGGTGGACATGTTTGCCTGAAAGGGAATCTTTGAAATGTTTCATAGTTTTAGAAATATAGTGCTTTCAATTTTGAGAAATGTACAATGGGGCTCAATGGCAGATATTGGCACGTCAAAAAAGCACTTTCACCTAGAAACTCCATTCACACTTTTTATAATTCAGCTTACTGTGGAGACACATGCTGGAACTTTTTACTTTGAAATGTTTTGTAGTTTCTGAGTTATTTAACTTAAACGCCCAATGCATTCTCAATGGCAATAGCACAAACTTTGGCATGCTACTAGTCCTACATACTTACACCTAGAAACCCCATTCAAACCTATTTAGGTTCATATTATGGTAGACATGTTTGCCTGAAAAGGAATCTTTGAAATGTTTCATAGTTTTAGAAATATAGTGCTTTCAAATTTGAGAAATCTACAATGGGGGTCAAAGGCAGATATTGGCACGTCAAAAAAGCACTTTCACCTAGAAACTCCATTCACACTTTTTATAATTCAGCTTACTGTGGAGACACATGCTGGAACTTTTTACTTTGAAATGTTTTGTAGTTTCTGAGTTATTTAACTTAAACGCCCAATGCATTCTCAATGGCAATAGCACAAACTTTGGCATGCTACTAGTCCTACATACTTACACCTATAAACCCCATTCAAACCTATTTAGGTTCATCTTATGGTGGACATGTTTGCCTGAAAAGGAATCTTTGAAATGTTTCATAGTTTTAGAAATATAGTGCTTTCAAATTTGAGAAATGTACAATGGGGCTCAATGGCAGATATTGGCACGTCAAAAAAGCACTTTCACCTAGAAACTCCATTCACACTTTTTATAATTCAGCTTACTGTGGAGACACATGCTGGAACTTTTTACTTTGAAATGTTTTGTAGTTTCTGAGTTATTTAACTTAAACGCCCAATGCATTCTCAATGGCAATAGCACAAACTTTGGCATGCTACTAGTCCTACATACTTACACCTAGAAACCCCATTCAAACCTATTTAGGTTCATCTTATGGTAGACATGTTTGCCTGAAAAGGAATCTTTGAAATGTTTCATAGTTTTAGAAATATAGTGCTTTCAAATTTGAGAAATGTACAATGGGGCTCAATGGCAGATATTGGCACGTCAAAAAAGCACTTTCACCTAGAAACTCCATTCACACTTTTTATAATTCAGCTTACTGTGGAGACACATGCTGGAACTTTTTACTTTGAAATGTTTTGTAGTTTCTGAGTTATTTAACTTAAACGCCCAATACATTCTCAATGGCAATAGCACAAACTTTGGCATGCTACTAGTCCTACATACTTACACCTAGAAACCCCATTCAAACCTATTTAGGTTCATCTTATGGTGGACATGTTTGCCTGAAAAGGAATCTTTGAAATGTTTCATAGTTTTAGAAATATAGTGCTTTCAAATTTGAGAAATGTACAATGGGGCTCAATGGCAGATATTGGCACGTCAAAAAAGCACTTTCACCTAGAAACTCCATTCACACTTTTTATAATTCAGCTTACTGTGGAGACACATGCTGGAACTTTTTACTTTGAAAGGTTTTGTAGTTTCTGATTTTTTTAACTTAAACGCCCAATGCATTCTCAATGGCAATAGCACAAACTTTGGCATGCTACTAGTCCTACATACTTACACCTAGAAACCCCATTCAAACCTATTTAGGTTCATCTTATGGTGGTCATGTTTGCCTGAAAAGGAATCTTTGAAATGTTTCATAGTTTTAGAAATATAGTGCTTTCAAATTTGAGAAATCTACAATGGGGGTCAAAGGCAGATATTGGCACGTCAAAAAAGCACTTTCACCTAGAAACTCCATTCACACTTTTTATAATTCAGCTTACTGTGGAGACACATGCTGGAACTTTTTACTTTGAAATGTTTTGTAGTTTCTGAGTTATTTAACTTAAACGCCCAATGCATTCTCAATGGCAATAGCACAAACTTTGGCATGCTACTAGTCCTACATACTTACACCTATAAACCCCATTCAAACCTATTTAGGTTCATCTTATGGTGGACATGTTTGCCTGAAAAGGAATCTTTGAAATGTTTCATAGTTTTAGAAATATAGTGCTTTCAAATTTGAGAAATGTACAATGGGGCTCAATGGCAGATATTGGCACGTCAAAAAAGCACTTTCACCTAGAAACTCCATTCACACTTTTTATAATTCAGCTTACTGTGGAGACACATGCTGGAACTTTTTACTTTGAAATGTTTTGTAGTTTCTGAGTTATTTAACTTAAACGCCCAATGCATTCTCAACGGCAATAGCACAAACTTTGGCATGCTACTAGTCCTACATACTTACACCTAGAAACCCCATTCAAACCTATTTAGGTTCATCTTATGGTAGACATGTTTGCCTGAAAAGGAATCTTTGAAATGTTTCATAGTTTTAGAAATATAGTGCTTTCAAATTTGAGAAATGTACAATGGGGCTCAATGGCAGATATTGGCACGTCAAAAAAGCACTTTCACCTAGAAACTCCATTCACACTTTTTATAATTCAGCTTACTGTGGAGACACATGCTGGAACTTTTTACTTTGAAATGTTTTGTAGTTTCTGAGTTATTTAACTTAAACGCCCAATACATTCTCAATGGCAATAGCACAAACTTTGGCATGCTACTAGTCCTACATACTTACACCTAGAAACCCCATTCAAACCTATTTAGGTTCATCTTATGGTGGACATGTTTGCCTGAAAAGGAATCTTTGAAATGTTTCATAGTTTTAGAAATATAGTGCTTTCAAATTTGAGAAATGTACAATGGGGCTCAATGGCAGATATTGGCACGTCAAAAAAGCACTTTCACCTAGAAACTCCATTCACACTTTTTATAATTCAGCTTACTGTGGAGACACATGCTGGAACTTTTTACTTTGAAATGTTTTGTAGTTTCTGAGTTATTTAACTTAAACGCCCAATGCATTCTCAATGGCAATAGCACAAACTTTGGCATGCTACTAGTCCTACATACTTACACCTAGAAACCCCATTCAAACCTATTTAGGTTCATCTTATGGTGGACATGTTTGCCTGAAAAGGAATCTTTGAAATGTTTCATAGTTTTAGAAATATAGTGCTTTCAAATTTGAGAAATGTACAATGGGGCTCAATGGCAGATATTGGCACGTCAAAAAAGCACTTTCACCTAGAAACTCCATTCACACTTTTTATAATTCAGCTTACTGTGGAGACACATGCTGGAACTTTTTACTTTGAAATGTTTTGTAGTTTCTGAGTTATTTAACTTAAACGCCCAATGCATTCTCAATGGCAATAGCACAAACTTTGGCATGCTACTAGTCCTACATACTTACACCTATAAACCCCATTCAAACCTATTTAGGTTCATCTTATGGTGGACATGATTGCCTGAAAAGGAATCTTTGAAATGTTTCATAGTTTTAGAAATATAGTGCTTTCAAATTTGAGAAATGTACAATGGGGCTCAATGGCAGATATTGGCACGTCAAAAAAGCACTTTCACCTAGAAACTCCATTCATACTTTTTATAATTCAGCTTACTGTGGAGACACATGCTGGAACTTTTTACTTTGAAATGTTTTGTAGTTTCTGAGTTATTTAACTTAAACGCCCAATGCATTCTCAATGGCAATAGCACAAACCTTGGCATGCTACTAGTCCTACATTCTTACACCTAGAAACCCCATTCAAACCTATTCAGGTTCATCTTATGGTGGACATGTTTGCCTGAAAAGGAATCTTTGAAATGTTTCATAGTTTTAGAAATATAGTGCTTTCAAATTTGAGAAATCTACAATGGGGGTCAAAGGCAGATATTGGCACGTCAAAAAAGCACTTTCACCTAGAAACTCCATTCACACTTTTTATAATTCAGCTTACTGTGGAGACACATGCTGGAACTTTTTACTTTGAAATGTTTTGTAGTTTCTGAGTTATTTAACTTAAACGCCCAATGCATTCTCAATGGCAATAGCACAAACTTTGGCATGCTACTAGTCCTACATACTTACACCTAGAAACCCCATTCAAACCTATTTAGGTTCATCTTATGGTGGACATGTTTGCCTGAAAGGGAATCTTTGAAATGTTTCATAGTTTTAGAAATATAGTGCTTTCAATTTTGAGAAATGTACAATGGGGCTCAATGGCAGATATTGGCACGTCAAAAAAGCACTTTCACCTAGAAACTCCATTCACACTTTTTATAATTCAGCTTACTGTGGAGACACATGCTGGAACTTTTTACTTTGAAATGTTTTGTAGTTTCTGAGTTATTTAACTTAAACGCCCAATGCATTCTCAATGGCAATAGCACAAACTTTGGCATGCTACTAGTCCTACATACTTACACCTAGAAACCCCATTCAAACCTATTTAGGTTCATCTTATGGTGGACATGTTTGCCTGAAAAGGAATCTTTGAAATGTTTCATAGTTTTAGAAATATAGTGCTTTCAAATTTGAGAAATGTACAATGGGGCTCAATGGCAGATATTGGCACGTCAAAAAAGCACTTTCACCTAGAAACTCCATTCACACTTTTTATAATTCAGCTTACTGTGGAGACACATGCTGGAACTTTTTACTTTGAAAGGTTTTGTAGTTTCTGATTTTTTTAACTTAAACGCCCAATGCATTCTCAATGGCAATAGCACAAACTTTGGCATGCTACTAGTCCTACATACTTACACCTAGAAACCCCATTCAAACCTATTTAGGTTCATCTTATGGTGGTCATGTTTGCCTGAAAAGGAATCTTTGAAATGTTTCATAGTTTTAGAAATATAGTGCTTTCAAATTTGAGAAATGTACAATGGGGCTCAATGGCAGATATTGGCACGTCAAAAAAGCAATTTCACCTAGAAACTCCATTCACACTTTTTATAATTCAGCTTACTGTGGAGACACATGCTGGAACTTTTTACTTTGAAATGTTTTGTAGTTTCTGAGTTATTTAACTTAAACGCCCAATGCATTCTCAATGGCAATAGCACAAACTTTGGCATGCTACTAGTCCTACATACTTACACCTAGAAACCCCATTCAAACCTATTTAGGTTCATCTTATGGTGGTCATGTTTGCCTGAAAAGGAATCTTTGAAATGTTTCATAGTTTTAGAAATATAGTGCTTTCAAATTTGAGAAATGTACAATGGGGCTCAATGGCAGATATTGGCACGTCAAAAAAGCAATTTCACCTAGAAACTCCATTCACACTTTTTATAATTCAGCTTACTGTGGAGACACATGCTGGAACTTTTTACTTTGAAATGTTTTGTAGTTTCTGAGTTATTTAACTTAAACGCCCAATGCAATCTCAATGGCAATAGCACAAACTTTGGCATGCTACTAGTCCTACATACTTACACCTAGAAACCCCATTCAAACCTATTTAGGTTCATCTTATGGTAGACATGTTTGCCTGAAAAGGAATCTTTGAAATGTTTCATAGTTTTAGAAATATAGTGCTTTCAAATTTGAGAAATCTACAATGGGGGTCAAAGGCAGATATTGGCACGTCAAAAAAGCACTTTCACCTAGAAACTCCATTCACACTTTGTATAATTCAGCTTACTGTGGAGACACATGCTGGAACTTTTTACTTTGAAATGTTTTGTAGTTTCTGAGTTATTTAACTTAAACGCCCAATGCATTCTCAATGGCAATAGCACAAACTTTGGCATGCTACTAGTCCTACATACTTACACCTATAAACCCCATTCAAACCTATTTAGGTTCATCTTATGGTGGACATGTTTGCCTGAAAAGGAATCTTTGAAATGTTTCATAGTTTTAGAAATATAGTGCTTTCAAATTTGAGAAATGTACAATGGGGCTCAATGGCAGATATTGGCACGTCAAAAAAGCACTTTCACCTAGAAACTCCATTCACACTTTTTTGAGTGGTGTAAACCACTCCTACAACTGGCTTTTGTGTGCATAAAAAAATGACCATGGTTGCTATGTTCAAAATAATTTCTGACGTAATTAAATCACACCCGGGTGAACTGGATGACCGTAGCAACCGTGGTCATTTTCTCTGCGCAAAAAAAGCCAGTTGTGAAATCACATCCGGGTGTGATTTCATTACGTCAGATCAGAGCTGATCAGGCTACATAATACCTTACCTTATTTCATTACGTCAGACATTACGTCAGACCACAGCTGATCATGCTATATAAAACCTTACACCACTCAGTTCACACGGGTGTGATTTTTATAATTCAGCTTACTGTGGAGACACATGCTGGAACTTTTTACTTTGAAATGTTTTGTAGTTTCTGAGTTATTTAACTTAAACGCCCAATGCATTCTCAATGGCAATAGCACAAACTTTGGCATGCTACTAGTCCTACATACTTACACCTAGAAACCCCATTCAAACCTATTTAGGTTCATCTTATGGTAGACATGTTTGCCTGAAAAGGAATCTTTGAAATGTTTCATAGTTTTAGAAATATAGTGCTTTCAAATTTGAGAAATGTACAATGGGGCTCAATGGCAGATATTGGCACGTCAAAAAAGCACTTTCACCTAGAAACTCCATTCACACTTTTTATAATTCAGCTTACTGTGGAGACACATGCTGGAACTTTTTACTTTGAAATGTTTTGTAGTTTCTGAGTTATTTAACTTAAACGCCCAATACATTCTCAATGGCAATAGCACAAACTTTGGCATGCTACTAGTCCTACATACTTACACCTAGAAACCCCATTCAAACCTATTTAGGTTCATCTTATGGTGGACATGTTTGCCTGAAAAGGAATCTTTGAAATGTTTCATAGTTTTAGAAATATAGTGCTTTCAAATTTGAGAAATGTACAATGGGGCTCAATGGCAGATATTGGCACGTCAAAAAAGCACTTTCACCTAGAAACTCCATTCACACTTTTTATAATTCAGCTTACTGTGGAGACACATGCTGGAACTTTTTACTTTGAAATGTTTTGTAGTTTCTGAGTTATTTAACTTAAACGCCCAATGCATTCTCAATGGCAATAGCACAAACTTTGGCATGCTACTAGTCCTACATACTTACACCTAGAAACCCCATTCAAACCTATTTAGGTTCATCTTATGGTGGACATGTTTGCCTGAAAAGGAATCTTTGAAATGTTTCATAGTTTTAGAAATATAGTGCTTTCAAATTTGAGAAATGTACAATGGGGCTCAATGGCAGATATTGGCACGTCAAAAAAGCACTTTCACCTAGAAACTCCATTCACACTTTTTATAATTCAGCTTACTGTGGAGACACATGCTGGAACTTTTTACTTTGAAATGTTTTGTAGTTTCTGAGTTATTTAACTTAAACGCCCAATGCATTCTCAATGGCAATAGCACAAACTTTGGCATGCTACTAGTCCTACATACTTACACCTATAAACCCCATTCAAACCTATTTAGGTTCATCTTATGGTGGACATGTTTGCCTGAAAAGGAATCTTTGAAATGTTTCATAGTTTTAGAAATATAGTGCTTTCAAATTTGAGAAATGTACAATGGGGCTCAATGGCAGATATTGGCACGTCAAAAAAGCACTTTCACCTAGAAACTCCATTCATACTTTTTATAATTCAGCTTACTGTGGAGACACATGCTGGAACTTTTTACTTTGAAATGTTTTGTAGTTTCTGAGTTATTTAACTTAAACGCCCAATGCATTCTCAATGGCAATAGCACAAACTTTGGCATGCTACTAGTCCTACATACTTACACCTAGAAACCCCATTCAAACCTATTTAGGTTCATCTTATGGTAGACATGTTTGCCTGAAAAGGAATCTTTGAAATGTTTCATAGTTTTAGAAATATAGTGCTTTCAAATTTGAGAAATCTACAATGGGGGTCAAAGGCAGATATTGGCACGTCAAAAAAGCACTTTCACCTAGAAACTCCATTCACACTTTTTATAATTCAGCTTACTGTGGAGACACATGCTGGAACTTTTTACTTTGAAATGTTTTGTAGTTTCTGAGTTATTTAACTTAAACGCCCAATGCATTCTCAATGGCAATAGCACAAACTTTGGCATGCTACTAGTCCTACATACTTACACCTATAAACCCCATTCAAACCTATTTAGGTTCATCTTATGGTGGACATGTTTGCCTGAAAAGGAATCTTTGAAATGTTTCATAGTTTTAGAAATATAGTGCTTTCAAATTTGAGAAATGTACAATGGGGCTCAATGGCAGATATTGGCACGTCAAAAAAGCACTTTCACCTAGAAACTCCATTCATACTTTTTATAATTCAGCTTACTGTGGAGACACATGCTGGAACTTTTTACTTTGAAATGTTTTGTAGTTTCTGAGTTATTTAACTTAAACGCCCAATGCATTCTCAATGGCAATAGCACAAACTTTGGCATGCTACTAGTCCTACATACTTACACCTAGAAACCCCATTCAAACCTATTTAGGTTCATCTTATGGTAGACATGTTTGCCTGAAAAGGAATCTTTGAAATGTTTCATAGTTTTAGAAATATAGTGCTTTCAAATTTGAGAAATCTACAATGGGGGTCAAAGGCAGATATTGGCACGTCAAAAAAGCACTTTCACCTAGAAACTCCATTCACACTTTTTATAATTCAGCTTACTGTGGAGACACATGCTGGAACTTTTTACTTTGAAATGTTTTGTAGTTTCTGAGTTATTTAACTTAAACGCCCAATGCATTCTCAATGGCAATAGCACAAACTTTGGCATGCTACTAGTCCTACATACTTACACCTATAAACCCCATTCAAACCTATTTAGGTTCATCTTATGGTGGACATGTTTGCCTGAAAAGGAATCTTTGAAATGTTTCATAGTTTTAGAAATATAGTGCTTTCAAATTTGAGAAATCTACAATGGGGGTCAAAGGCAGATATTGGCACGTCAAAAAAGCACTTTCACCTAGAAACTCCATTCACACTTTTTATAATTCAGCTTACTGTGGAGACACATGCTGGAACTTTTTACTTTGAAATGTTTTGTAGTTTCTGAGTTATTTAACTTAAACGCCCAATGCATTCTCAATGGCAATAGCACAAACTTTGGCATGCTACTAGTCCTACATACTTACACCTATAAACCCCATTCAAACCTATTTAGGTTCATCTTATGGTGGACATGTTTGCCTGAAAAGGAATCTTTGAAATGTTTCATAGTTTTAGAAATATAGTGCTTTCAAATTTGAGAAATGTACAATGGGGCTCAATGGCAGATATTGGCACGTCAAAAAAGCACTTTCACCTAGAAACTCCATTCACACTTTTTATAATTCAGCTTACTGTGGAGACACATGCTGGAACTTTTTACTTTGAAATGTTTTGTAGTTTCTGAGTTATTTAACTTAAACGCCCAATACATTCTCAATGGCAATAGCACAAACTTTGGCATGCTACTAGTCCTACATACTTACACCTATAAACCCCATTCAAACCTATTTAGGTTCATCTTATGGTGGACATGTTTGCCTGAAAAGGAATCTTTGAAATGTTTCATAGTTTTAGAAATATAGTGCTTTCAAATTTGAGAAATCTACAATGGGGGTCAAAGGCAGATATTGGCACGTCAAAAAAGCACTTTCACCTAGAAACTCCATTCACACTTTTTATAATTCAGCTTACTGTGGAGACACATGCTGGAACTTTTTACTTTGAAATGTTTTGTAGTTTCTGAGTTATTTAACTTAAACGCCCAATGCATTCTCAATGGCAATAGCACAAACTTTGGCATGCTACTAGTCCTACATACTTACACCTATAAACCCCATTCAAACCTATTTAGGTTCATCTTATGGTGGACATGTTTGCCTGAAAAGGAATCTTTGAAATGTTTCATAGTTTTAGAAATATAGTGCTTTCAAATTTGAGAAATGTACAATGGGGCTCAATGGCAGATATTGGCACGTCAAAAAAGCACTTTCACCTAGAAACTCCATTCACACTTTTTATAATTCAGCTTACTGTGGAGACACATGCTGGAACTTTTTACTTTGAAATGTTTTGTAGTTTCTGAGTTATTTAACTTAAACGCCCAATACATTCTCAATGGCAATAGCACAAACTTTGGCATGCTACTAGTCCTACATACTTACACCTAGAAACCCCATTCAAACCTATTTAGGTTCATCTTATGGTGGACATGTTTGCCTGAAAAGGAATCTTTGAAATGTTTCATAGTTTTAGAAATATAGTGCTTTCAAATTTGAGAAATGTACAATGGGGCTCAATGGCAGATATTGGCACGTCAAAAAAGCACTTTCACCTAGAAACTCCATTGACACTTTTTATAATTCAGCTTACTGTGGAGACACATGCTGGAACTTTTTACTTTGAAATGTTCTGTAGTTTCTGAGTTATTTAACTTAAACGCCCAATGCATTCTCAATGGCAATAGCACAAACTTTGGCATGCTACTAGTCCTACATACTTACACCTAGAAACCCCATTCAAACCTATTTAGGTTAATCTTATGGTGGTCATGTTTGCCTGAAAAGGAATCTTTGAAATGTTTCATAGTTTTAGAAATATAGTGCTTTCAAATTTGAGAAATGTACAATGGGGCTCAATGGCAGATATTGGCACGTCAAAAAAGCAATTTCACCTAGAAACTCCATTCACACTTTTTATAATTCAGCTTACTGTGGAGACACATACTGGAACTTTTTACTTTGAAATGTTTTGTAGTTTCTGAGTTATTTAACTTAAACGCCCAATACATTCTCAATGGCAATAGCACAAACTTTGGCATGCTACTAGTCCTACATACTTACACCTAGAAACCCCATTGGACATGTTTGCCTGAAAAGGAATCTTTGAAATGTTTCATAGTTTTAGAAATATAGTGCTTTCAAATTTGAGAAATGTACAATGGGGCTCAATGGCAGATATTGGCACGTCAAAAAAGCACTTTCACCTAGAAACTCCATTCACACTTTTTATAATTCAGCTCACTGTGGAGACACATGCTGGAACTTTTTACTTTGAAATGTTTTGTAGTTTCTGAGTTATTTAACTTAAACGCCCAATGCATTCTCAATGGCAATAGCACAAACTTTGGCATGCTACTAGTCCTACATACTTACACCTATAAACCCCATTCAAACCTATTTAGGTTCATCTTATGGTGGACATGTTTGCCTGAAAAGGAATCTTTGAAATGTTTCATAGTTTTAGAAATATAGTGCTTTCAAATTTGAGAAATGTACAATGGGGCTCAATGGCAGATATTGGCACGTCAAAAAAGCACTTTCACCTAGAAACTCCATTCATACTTTTTATAATTCAGCTTACTGTGGAGACACATGCTGGAACTTTTTACTTTGAAATGTTTTGTAGTTTCTGAGTTATTTAACTTAAACGCCCAATGCATTCTCAATGGCAATAGCACAAACTTTGGCATGCTACTAGTCCTACATACTTACACCTATAAACCCCATTCAAACCTATTTAGGTTCATCTTATGGTGGACATGTTTGCCTGAAAAGGAATCTTTGAAATGTTTCATAGTTTTAGAAATATAGTGCTTTCAAATTTGAGAAATGTACAATGGGGCTCAATGGCAGATATTGGCACGTCAAAAAAGCACTTTCACCTAGAAACTCCATTCACACTTTTTATAATTCAGCTTACTGTGGAGACACATGCTGGAACTTTTTACTTTGAAATGTTTTGTAGTTTCTGAGTTATTTAACTTAAACGCCCAATACATTCTCAATGGCAATAGCACAAACTTTGGCATGCTACTAGTCCTACATACTTACACCTAGAAACCCCATTCAAACCTATTTAGGTTCATCTTATGGTGGACATGTTTGCCTGAAAAGGAATCTTTGAAATGTTTCATAGTTTTAGAAATATAGTGCTTTCAAATTTGAGAAATGTACAATGGGGCTCAATGGCAGATATTGGCACGTCAAAAAAGCACTTTCACCTAGAAACTCCATTGACACTTTTTATAATTCAGCTTACTGTGGAGACACATGCTGGAACTTTTTACTTTGAAATGTTCTGTAGTTTCTGAGTTATTTAACTTAAACGCCCAATGCATTCTCAATGGCAATAGCACAAACTTTGGCATGCTACTAGTCCTACATACTTACACCTAGAAACCCCATTCAAACCTATTTAGGTTAATCTTATGGTGGTCATGTTTGCCTGAAAAGGAATCTTTGAAATGTTTCATAGTTTTAGAAATATAGTGCTTTCAAATTTGAGAAATGTACAATGGGGCTCAATGGCAGATATTGGCACGTCAAAAAAGCAATTTCACCTAGAAACTCCATTCACACTTTTTATAATTCAGCTTACTGTGGAGACACATACTGGAACTTTTTACTTTGAAATGTTTTGTAGTTTCTGAGTTATTTAACTTAAACGCCCAATACATTCTCAATGGCAATAGCACAAACTTTGGCATGCTACTAGTCCTACATACTTACACCTAGAAACCCCATTGGACATGTTTGCCTGAAAAGGAATCTTTGAAATGTTTCATAGTTTTAGAAATATAGTGCTTTCAAATTTGAGAAATGTACAATGGGGCTCAATGGCAGATATTGGCACGTCAAAAAAGCACTTTCACCTAGAAACTCCATTCACACTTTTTATAATTCAGCTCACTGTGGAGACACATGCTGGAACTTTTTACTTTGAAATGTTTTGTAGTTTCTGAGTTATTTAACTTAAACGCCCAATGCATTCTCAATGGCAATAGCACAAACTTTGGCATGCTACTAGTCCTACATACTTACACCTATAAACCCCATTCAAACCTATTTAGGTTCATCTTATGGTGGACATGTTTGCCTGAAAAGGAATCTTTGAAATGTTTCATAGTTTTAGAAATATAGTGCTTTCAAATTTGAGAAATGTACAATGGGGCTCAATGGCAGATATTGGCACGTCAAAAAAGCACTTTCACCTAGAAACTCCATTCATACTTTTTATAATTCAGCTTACTGTGGAGACACATGCTGGAACTTTTTACTTTGAAATGTTTTGTAGTTTCTGAGTTATTTAACTTAAACGCCCAATGCATTCTCAATGGCAATAGCACAAACTTTGGCATGCTACTAGTCCTACATACTTACACCTAGAAACCCCATTCAAACCTATTTAGGTTCATCTTATGGTAGACATGTTTGCCTGAAAAGGAATCTTTGAAATGTTTCATAGTTTTAGAAATATAGTGCTTTCAAATTTGAGAAATGTACAATGGGGCTCAATGGCAGATATTGGCACGTCAAAAAAGCACTTTCACCTAGAAACTCCATTCATACTTTTTATAATTCAGCTTACTGTGGAGACACATGCTGGAACTTTTTACTTTGAAATGTTTTGTAGTTTCTGAGTTATTTAACTTAAACGCCCAATGCATTCTCAATGGCAATAGCACAAACTTTGGCATGCTACTAGTCCTACATACTTACACCTAGAAACCCCATTCAAACCTATTTAGGTTCATCTTATGGTAGACATGTTTGCCTGAAAAGGAATCTTTGAAATGTTTCATAGTTTTAGAAATATAGTGCTTTCAAATTTGAGAAATCTACCATGGGGGTCAAAGGCAGATATTGGCACGTCAAAAAAGCACTTTCACCTAGAAACTCCATTCATACTTTTTATAATTCAGCTTACTGTGGAGACACATGCTGGAACTTTTTACTTTGAAATGTTTTGTAGTTTCTGAGTTATTTAACTTAAACGCCCAATGCATTCTCAATGGCAATAGCACAAACTTTGGCATGCTACTAGTCCTACATACTTACACCTAGAAACCCCATTCAAACCTATTTAGGTTCATCTTATGGTAGACATGTTTGCCTGAAAAGGAATCTTTGAAATGTTTCATAGTTTTAGAAATATAGTGCTTTCAAATTTGAGAAATCTACAATGGGGGTCAAAGGCAGATATTGGCACGTCAAAAAAGCACTTTCACCTAGAAACTCCATTCACACTTTTTATAATTCAGCTTACTGTGGAGACACATGCTGGAACTTTTTACTTTGAAATGTTTTGTAGTTTCTGAGTTATTTAACTTAAACGCCCAATGCATTCTCAATGGCAATAGCACAAACTTTGGCATGCTACTAGTCCTACATACTTACACCTAGAAACCCCATTCAAACCTATTTAGGTTCATCTTATGGTAGACATGTTTGCCTGAAAAGGAATCTTTGAAATGTTTCATAGTTTTAGAAATATAGTGCTTTCAAATTTGAGAAATCTACAATGGGGGTCAAAGGCAGATATTGGCACGTCAAAAAAGCACTTTCACCTAGAAACTCCATTCACACTTTTTATAATTCAGCTTACTGTGGAGACACATGCTGGAACTTTTTACTTTGAAATGTTTTGTAGTTTCTGAGTTATTTAACTTAAACGCCCAATGCATTCTCAATGGCAATAGCACAAACTTTGGCATGCTACTAGTCCTACATACTTACACCTATAAACCCCATTCAAACCTATTTAGGTTCATCTTATGGTGGACATGTTTGCCTGAAAAGGAATCTTTGAAATGTTTCATAGTTTTAGAAATATAGTGCTTTCAAATTTGAGAAATGTACAATGGGGCTCAATGGCAGATATTGGCACGTCAAAAAAGCACTTTCACCTAGAAACTCCATTCACACTTTTTATAGTTCAGCTTACTGTGGAGACACATGCTGGAACTTTTTACTTTGAAATGTTTTGTAGTTTCTGAGTTATTTAACTTAAACGCCCAATACATTCTCAATGGCAATAGCACAAACTTTGGCATGCTACTAGTCCTACATACGTACACCTATAAACCCCATTCAAACCTATTTAGGTTCATCTTATGGTGGACATGTTTGCCTGAAAAGGAATCTTTGAAATGTTTCATAGTTTTAGAAATATAGTGCTTTCAAATTTGAGAAATGTACAATGGGGCTCAATGGCAGATATTGGCACGTCAAAAAAGCACTTTCACCTAGAAACTCCATTCACACTTTTTATAATTCAGCTTACTGTGGAGACACATGCTGGAACTTTTTACTTTGAAATGTTTTGTAGTTTCTGAGTTATTTAACTTAAACGCCCAATACATTCTCAATGGCAATAGCACAAACTTTGGCATGCTACTAGTCCTACATACTTACACCTATAAACCCCATTCAAACCTATTTAGGTTCATCTTATGGTGGACATGTTTGCCTGAAAAGGAATCTTTGAAATGTTTCATAGTTTTAGAAATATAGTGCTTTCAAATTTGAGAAATCTACAATGGGGGTCAAAGGCAGATATTGGCACGTCAAAAAAGCACTTTCACCTAGAAACTCCATTCACACTTTTTATAATTCAGCTTACTGTGGAGACACATGCTGGAACTTTTTACTTTGAAATGTTTTGTAGTTTCTGAGTTATTTAACTTAAACGCCCAATGCATTCTCAATGGCAATAGCACAAACTTTGGCATGCTACTAGTCCTACATACTTACACCTATAAACCCCATTCAAACCTATTTAGGTTCATCTTATGGTGGACATGTTTGCCTGAAAAGGAATCTTTGAAATGTTTCATAGTTTTAGAAATATAGTGCTTTCAAATTTGAGAAATGTACAATGGGGCTCAATGGCAGATATTGGCACGTCAAAAAAGCACTTTCACCTAGAAACTCCATTCACACTTTTTATAATTCAGCTTACTGTGGAGACACATGCTGGAACTTTTTACTTTGAAATGTTTTGTAGTTTCTGAGTTATTTAACTTAAACGCCCAATACATTCTCAATGGCAATAGCACAAACTTTGGCATGCTACTAGTCCTACATACTTACACCTAGAAACCCCATTCAAACCTATTTAGGTTCATCTTATGGTGGACATGTTTGCCTGAAAAGGAATCTTTGAAATGTTTCATAGTTTTAGAAATATAGTGCTTTCAAATTTGAGAAATGTACAATGGGGCTCAATGGCAGATATTGGCACGTCAAAAAAGCACTTTCACCTAGAAACTCCATTGACACTTTTTATAATTCAGCTTACTGTGGAGACACATGCTGGAACTTTTTACTTTGAAATGTTCTGTAGTTTCTGAGTTATTTAACTTAAACGCCCAATGCATTCTCAATGGCAATAGCACAAACTTTGGCATGCTACTAGTCCTACATACTTACACCTAGAAACCCCATTCAAACCTATTTAGGTTAATCTTATGGTGGTCATGTTTGCCTGAAAAGGAATCTTTGAAATGTTTCATAGTTTTAGAAATATAGTGCTTTCAAATTTGAGAAATGTACAATGGGGCTCAATGGCAGATATTGGCACGTCAAAAAAGCAATTTCACCTAGAAACTCCATTCACACTTTTTATAATTCAGCTTACTGTGGAGACACATACTGGAACTTTTTACTTTGAAATGTTTTGTAGTTTCTGAGTTATTTAACTTAAACGCCCAATACATTCTCAATGGCAATAGCACAAACTTTGGCATGCTACTAGTCCTACATACTTACACCTAGAAACCCCATTGGACATGTTTGCCTGAAAAGGAATCTTTGAAATGTTTCATAGTTTTAGAAATATAGTGCTTTCAAATTTGAGAAATGTACAATGGGGCTCAATGGCAGATATTGGCACGTCAAAAAAGCACTTTCACCTAGAAACTCCATTCACACTTTTTATAATTCAGCTTACTGTGGAGACACATGCTGGAACTTTTTACTTTGAAATGTTTTGTAGTTTCTGAGTTATTTAACTTAAACGCCCAATGCATTCTCAATGGCAATAGCACAAACTTTGGCATGCTACTAGTCCTACATACTTACACCTATAAACCCCATTCAAACCTATTTAGGTTCATCTTATGGTGGACATGTTTGCCTGAAAAGGAATCTTTGAAATGTTTCATAGTTTTAGAAATATAGTGCTTTCAAATTTGAGAAATGTACAATGGGGCTCAATGGCAGATATTGGCACGTCAAAAAAGCACTTTCACCTAGAAACTCCATTCATACTTTTTATAATTCAGCTTACTGTGGAGACACATGCTGGAACTTTTTACTTTGAAATGTTTTGTAGTTTCTGAGTTATTTAACTTAAACGCCCAATGCATTCTCAATGGCAATAGCACAAACTTTGGCATGCTACTAGTCCTACATACTTACACCTAGAAACCCCATTCAAACCTATTTAGGTTCATCTTATGGTAGACATGTTTGCCTGAAAAGGAATCTTTGAAATGTTTCATAGTTTTAGAAATATAGTGCTTTCAAATTTGAGAAATGTACAATGGGGCTCAATGGCAGATATTGGCACGTCAAAAAAGCACTTTCACCTAGAAACTCCATTCATACTTTTTATAATTCAGCTTACTGTGGAGACACATGCTGGAACTTTTTACTTTGAAATGTTTTGTAGTTTCTGAGTTATTTAACTTAAACGCCCAATGCATTCTCAATGGCAATAGCACAAACTTTGGCATGCTACTAGTCCTACATACTTACACCTAGAAACCCCATTCAAACCTATTTAGGTTCATCTTATGGTAGACATGTTTGCCTGAAAAGGAATCTTTGAAATGTTTCATAGTTTTAGAAATATAGTGCTTTCAAATTTGAGAAATCTACAATGGGGGTCAAAGGCAGATATTGGCACGTCAAAAAAGCACTTTCACCTAGAAACTCCATTCACACTTTTTATAATTCAGCTTACTGTGGAGACACATGCTGGAACTTTTTACTTTGAAATGTTTTGTAGTTTCTGAGTTATTTAACTTAAACGCCCAATGCATTCTCAATGGCAATAGCACAAACTTTGGCATGCTACTAGTCCTACATACTTACACCTATAAACCCCATTCAAACCTATTTAGGTTCATCTTATGGTGGACATGTTTGCCTGAAAAGGAATCTTTGAAATGTTTCATAGTTTTAGAAATATAGTGCTTTCAAATTTGAGAAATGTACAATGGGGCTCAATGGCAGATATTGGCACGTCAAAAAAGCACTTTCACCTAGAAACTCCATTCACACTTTTTATAATTCAGCTTACTGTGGAGACACATGCTGGAACTTTTTACTTTGAAATGTTTTGTAGTTTCTGAGTTATTTAACTTAAACGCCCAATACATTCTCAATGGCAATAGCACAAACTTTGGCATGCTACTAGTCCTACATACTTACACCTATAAACCCCATTCAAACCTATTTAGGTTCATCTTATGGTAGACATGTTTGCCTGAAAAGGAATCTTTGAAATGTTTCATAGTTTTAGAAATATAGTGCTTTCAAATTTGAGAAATCTACAATGGGGGTCAAAGGCAGATATTGGCACGTCAAAAAAGCACTTTCACCTAGAAACTCCATTCACACTTTTTATAATTCAGCTTACTGTGGAGACACATGCTGGAACTTTTTACTTTGAAATGTTTTGTAGTTTCTGAGTTATTTAACTTAAACGCCCAATGCATTCTCAATGGCAATAGCACAAACTTTGGCATGCTACTAGTCCTACATACTTACACCTATAAACCCCATTCAAACCTATTTAGGTTCATCTTATGGTGGACATGTTTGCCTGAAAAGGAATCTTTGAAATGTTTCATAGTTTTAGAAATATAGTGCTTTCAAATTTGAGAAATGTACAATGGGGCTCAATGGCAGATATTGGCACGTCAAAAAAGCACTTTCACCTAGAAACTCCATTCACACTTTTTATAATTCAGCTTACTGTGGAGACACATGCTGGAACTTTTTACTTTGAAATGTTTTGTAGTTTCTGAGTTATTTAACTTAAACGCCCAATGCATTCTCAATGGCAATAGCACAAACTTTGGCATGCTACTAGTCCTACATACTTACACCTAGAAACCCCATTCAAACCTATTTAGGTTCATCTTATGGTAGACATGTTTGCCTGAAAAGGAATCTTTGAAATGTTTCATAGTTTTAGAAATATAGTGCTTTCAAATTTGAGAAATCTACAATGGGGGTCAAAGGCAGATATTGGCACGTCAAAAAAGCACTTTCACCTAGAAACTCCATTCACACTTTTTATAATTCAGCTTACTGTGGAGACACATGCTGGAACTTTTTACTTTGAAATGTTTTGTAGTTTCTGAGTTATTTAACTTAAATGCCCAATGCATTCTCAATGGCAATAGCACAAATTTTGGCATGCTACTAGTCCTACATACTTACACCTATAAACCCCATTCAAACCTATTTAGGTTCATCTTATGGTGGACATGTTTGCCTGAAAAGGAATCTTTGAAATGTTTCATAGTTTTAGAAATATAGTGCTTTCAAATTTGAGAAATGTACAATGGGGCTCAATGGCAGATATTGGCACGTCAAAAAAGCACTTTCACCTAGAAACTCCATTCACACTTTTTATAGTTCAGCTTACTGTGGAGACACATGCTGGAACTTTTTACTTTGAAATGTTTTGTAGTTTCTGAGTTATTTAACTTAAACGCCCAATACATTCTCAATGGCAATAGCACAAACTTTGGCATGCTACTAGTCCTACATACGTACACCTATAAACCCCATTCAAACCTATTTAGGTTCATCTTATGGTGGACATGTTTGCCTGAAAAGGAATCTTTGAAATGTTTCATAGTTTTAGAAATATAGTGCTTTCAAATTTGAGAAATGTACAATGGGGCTCAATGGCAGATATTGGCACGTCAAAAAAGCACTTTCACCTAGAAACTCCATTGACACTTTTTATAATTCAGCTTACTGTGGAGACACATGCTGGAACTTTTTACTTTGAAATGTTCTGTAGTTTCTGAGTTATTTAATTTAAACGCCCAATGCATTCTCAATGGCAATAGCACAAACTTTGGCATGCTACTAGTCCTACATACTTACACCTAGAAACCCCATTCAAACCTATTTAGGTTAATCTTATGGTGGTCATGTTTGCCTGAAAAGGAATCTTTGAAATGTTTCATAGTTTTAGAAATATAGTGCTTTCAAATTTGAGAAATGTACAATGGGGCTCAATGGCAGATATTGGCACGTCAAAAAAGCAATTTCACCTAGAAACTCCATTCACACTTTTTATAATTCAGCTTACTGTGGAGACACATGCTGGAACTTTTTACTTTGAAATGTTTTGTAGTTTCTGAGTTATTTAACTTAAACGCCCAATACATTCTCAATGGCAATAGCACAAACTTTGGCATGCTACTAGTCCTACATACTTACACCTAGAAACCCCATTCAAACCTATTTAGGTTCATCGTATGGTGGACATGTTTGCCTGAAAAGGAATCTTTGAAATGTTTCATAGTTTTAGAAATATAGTGCTTTCAAATTTGAGAAATGTACAATGGGGCTCAATGGCAGATATTGGCACGTCAAAAAAGCACTTTCACCTAGAAACTCCATTCACACTTTTTATAATTCAGCTTACTGTGGAGACACATGCTGGAACTTTTTACTTTGAAATGTTTTGTAGTTTCTGAGTTATTTAACTTAAACGCCCAATGTATTCTCAATGGCAATAGCACAAACTTTGGCATGCTACTAGTCCTACATACTTACACCTATAAACCCCATTCAAACCTATTTAGGTTCATCTTATGGTGGACATGTTTGCCTGAAAAGGAATCTTTGAAATGTTTCATAGTTTTAGAAATATAGTGCTTTCAAATTTGAGAAATGTACAATGGGGCTCAATGGCAGATATTGGCACGTCAAAAAAGCACTTTCACCTAGAAACTCCATTCATACTTTTTATAATTCAGCTTACTGTGGAGACACATGCTGGAACTTTTTACTTTGAAATGTTTTGTAGTTTCTGAGTTATTTAACTTAAACGCCCAATGCATTCTCAATGGCAATAGCACAAACTTTGGCATGCTACTAGTCCTACATACTTACACCTAGAAACCCCATTCAAACCTATTTAGGTTCATCTTCTGGTGGACATGTTTGCCTGAAAAGGAATCTTTGAAATGTTTCATAGTTTTAGAAATATAGTGCTTTCAAATTTGAGAAATGTACAATGGGGCTCAATGGCAGATATTGGCACGTCAAAAAAGCACTTTCACCTAGAAACTCCATTGACACTTTTTATAATTCAGCTTACTGTGGAGACACATGCTGGAACTTTTTACTTTGAAATGTTCTGTAGTTTCTGAGTTATTTAACTTAAACGCCCAATGCATTCTCAATGGCAATAGCACAAACTTTGGCATGCTACTAGTCCTACATACTTACACCTAGAAACCCCATTCAAACCTATTTAGGTTAATCTTATGGTGGTCATGTTTGCCTGAAAAGGAATCTTTGAAATGTTTCATAGTTTTAGAAATATAGTGCTTTCAAATTTGAGAAATGTACAATGGGGCTCAATGGCAGATATTGGCACGTCAAAAAAGCAATTTCACCTAGAAACTCCATTCACACTTTTTATAATTCAGCTTACTGTGGAGACACATGCTGGAACTTTTTACTTTGAAATGTTTTGTAGTTTCTGAGTTATTTAACTTAAACGCCCAATACATTCTCAATGGCAATAGCACAAACTTTGGCATGCTACTAGTCCTACATACTTACACCTAGAAACCCCATTCAAACCTATTTAGGTTCATCTTATGGTGGACATGTTTGCCTGAAAAGGAATCTTTGAAATGTTTCATAGTTTTAGAAATATAGTGCTTTCAAATTTGAGAAATGTACAATGGGGCTCAATGGCAGATATTGGCACGTCAAAAAAGCACTTTCACCTAGAAACTCCATTCACACTTTTTATAATTCAGCTTACTGTGGAGACACATGCTGGAACTTTTTACTTTGAAATGTTTTGTAGTTTCTGAGTTATTTAACTTAAACGCCCAATGCATTCTCAATGGCAATAGCACAAACTTTGGCATGCTACTAGTCCTACATACTTACACCTATAAACCCCATTCAAACCTATTTAGGTTCATCTTATGGTGGACATGTTTGCCTGAAAAGGAATCTTTGAAATGTTTCATAGTTTTAGAAATATAGTGCTTTCAAATTTGAGAAATGTACAATGGGGCTCAATGGCAGATATTGGCACGTCAAAAAAGCACTTTCACCTAGAAACTCCATTCATACTTTTTATAATTCAGCTTACTGTGGAGACACATGCTGGAACTTTTTACTTTGAAATGTTTTGTAGTTTCTGAGTTATTTAACTTAAACGCCCAATGCATTCTCAATGGCAATAGCACAAACTTTGGCATGCTACTAGTCCTACATACTTACACCTAGAAACCCCATTCAAACCTATTTAGGTTCATCTTATGGTAGACATGTTTGCCTGAAAAGGAATCTTTGAAATGTTTCATAGTTTTAGAAATATAGTGCTTTCAAATTTGAGAAATCTACAATGGGGGTCAAAGGCAGATATTGGCACGTCAAAAAAGCGCTTTCACCTAGAAACTCCATTCACACTTTTTATAATTCAGCTTACTGTGGAGACACATGCTGGAACTTTTTACTTTGAAATGTTTTGTAGTTTCTGAGTTATTTAACTTAAACGCCCAATGCATTCTCAATGGCAATAGCACAAACTTTGGCATGCTACTAGTCCTACATACTTACACCTATAAACCCCATTCAATCCTATTTAGGTTCATCTTATGGTGGACATGTTTGCCTGAAAAGGAATCTTTGAAATGTTTCATAGTTTTAGAAATATAGTGCTTTCAAATTTGAGAAATGTACAATGGGGCTCAATGGCAGATATTGGCACGTCAAAAAAGCACTTTCACCTAGAAACTCCATTCACACTTTTTATAATTCAGCTTACTGTGGCGACACATGCTGGAACTTTTTACTTTGAAATGTTTTGTAGTTTCTGAGTTATTTAACTTAAACGCCCAATACATTCTCAATGGCAATAGCACAAACTTTGGCATGCTACTAGTCCTACATACTTACACCTATAAACCCCATTCAAACCTATTTAGGTTCATCTTATGGTAGACATGTTTGCCTGAAAAGGAATCTTTGAAATGTTTCATAGTTTTAGAAATATAGTGCTTTCAAATTTGAGAAATCTACAATGGGGGTCAAAGGCAGATATTGGCACGTCAAAAAAGCACTTTCACCTAGAAACTCCATTCACACTTTTTATAATTCAGCTTACTGTGGAGACACATGCTGGAACTTTTTACTTTGAAATGTTTTGTAGTTTCTGAGTTATTTAACTTAAACGCCCAATGCATTCTCAATGGCAATAGCACAAACTTTGGCATGCTACTAGTCCTACATACTTACACCTATAAACCCCATTCAAACCTATTTAGGTTCATCTTATGGTGGACATGTTTGCCTGAAAAGGAATCTTTGAAATGTTTCATAGTTTTAGAAATATAGTGCTTTCAAATTTGAGAAATGTACAATGGGGCTCAATGGCAGATATTGGCACGTCAAAAAAGCACTTTCACCTAGAAACTCCATTCACACTTTTTATAATTCAGCTTACTGTGGAGACACATGCTGGAACTTTTTACTTTGAAATGTTTTGTAGTTTCTGAGTTATTTAACTTAAACGCCCAATACATTCTCAATGGCAATAGCACAAACTTTGGCATGCTACTAGTCCTACATACTTACACCTATAAACCCCATTCAAACCTATTTAGGTTCATCTTATGGTGGACATGTTTGCCTGAAAAGGAATCTTTGAAATGTTTCATAGTTTTAGAAATATAGTGCTTTCAAATTTGAGAAATGTACAATGGGGCTCAATGGCAGATATTGGCACGTCAAAAAAGCACTTTCACCTAGAAACTCCATTCATACTTTTTATAATTCAGCTTACTGTGGAGACACATGCTGGAACTTTTTACTTTGAAATGTTTTGTAGTTTCTGAGTTATTTAACTTAAACGCCCAATGCATTCTCAATGGCAATAGCACAAACTTTGGCATGCTACTAGTCCTACATACTTACACCTAGAAACCCCATTCAAACCTATTTAGGTTCATCTTATGGTAGACATGTTTGCCTGAAAAGGAATCTTTGAAATGTTTCATAGTTTTAGAAATATAGTGCTTTCAAATTTGAGAAATCTACAATGGGGGTCAAAGGCAGATATTGGCACGTCAAAAAAGCACTTTCACCTAGAAACTCCATTCACACTTTTTATAATTCAGCTTACTGTGGAGACACATGCTGGAACTTTTTACTTTGAAATGTTTTGTAGTTTCTGAGTTATTTAACTTAAACGCCCAATGCATTCTCAATGGCAATAGCACAAACTTTGGCATGCTACTAGTCCTACATACTTACACCTATAAACCCCATTCAAACCTATTTAGGTTCATCTTATGGTGGACATGTTTGCCTGAAAAGGAATCTTTGAAATGTTTCATAGTTTTAGAAATATAGTGCTTTCAAATTTGAGAAATGTACAATGGGGCTCAATGGCAGATATTGGCACGTCAAAAAAGCACTTTCACCTAGAAACTCCATTCACACTTTTTATAATTCAGCTTACTGTGGAGACACATGCTGGAACTTTTTACTTTGAAATGTTTTGTAGTTTCTGAGTTATTTAACTTAAACGCCCAATACATTCTCAATGGCAATAGCACAAACTTTGGCATGCTACTAGTCCTACATACGTACACCTATAAACCCCATTCAAACCTATTTAGGTTCATCTTATGGTGGACATGTTTGCCTGAAAAGGAATCTTTGAAATGTTTCATAGTTTTAGAAATATAGTGCTTTCAAATTTGAGAAATGTACAATGGGGCTCAATGGCAGATATTGGCACGTCAAAAAAGCACTTTCACCTAGAAACTCCATTCATACTTTTTATAATTCAGCTTACTGTGGAGACACATGCTGGAACTTTTTACTTTGAAATGTTTTGTAGTTTCTGAGTTATTTAACTTAAACGCCCAATGCATTCTCAATGGCAATAGCACAAACTTTGGCATGCTACTAGTCCTACATACTTACACCTAGAAACCCCATTCAAACCTATTTAGGTTCATCTTATGGTAGACATGTTTGCCTGAAAAGGAATCTTTGAAATGTTTCATAGTTTTAGAAATATAGTGCTTTCAAATTTGAGAAATCTACAATGGGGGTCAAAGGCAGATATTGGCACGTCAAAAAAGCGCTTTCACCTAGAAACTCCATTCACACTTTTTATAATTCAGCTTACTGTGGAGACACATGCTGGAACTTTTTACTTTGAAATGTTTTGTAGTTTCTGAGTTATTTAACTTAAACGCCCAATGCATTCTCAATGGCAATAGCACAAACTTTGGCATGCTACTAGTCCTACATACTTACACCTATAAACCCCATTCAATCCTATTTAGGTTCATCTTATGGTGGACATGTTTGCCTGAAAAGGAATCTTTGAAATGTTTCATAGTTTTAGAAATATAGTGCTTTCAAATTTGAGAAATGTACAATGGGGCTCAATGGCAGATATTGGCACGTCAAAAAAGCACTTTCACCTAGAAACTCCATTCACACTTTTTATAATTCAGCTTACTGTGGCGACACATGCTGGAACTTTTTACTTTGAAATGTTTTGTAGTTTCTGAGTTATTTAACTTAAACGCCCAATACATTCTCAATGGCAATAGCACAAACTTTGGCATGCTACTAGTCCTACATACTTACACCTATAAACCCCATTCAAACCTATTTAGGTTCATCTTATGGTAGACATGTTTGCCTGAAAAGGAATCTTTGAAATGTTTCATAGTTTTAGAAATATAGTGCTTTCAAATTTGAGAAATCTACAATGGGGGTCAAAGGCAGATATTGGCACGTCAAAAAAGCACTTTCACCTAGAAACTCCATTCACACTTTTTATAATTCAGCTTACTGTGGAGACACATGCTGGAACTTTTTACTTTGAAATGTTTTGTAGTTTCTGAGTTATTTAACTTAAACGCCCAATGCATTCTCAATGGCAATAGCACAAACTTTGGCATGCTACTAGTCCTACATACTTACACCTATAAACCCCATTCAAACCTATTTAGGTTCATCTTATGGTGGACATGTTTGCCTGAAAAGGAATCTTTGAAATGTTTCATAGTTTTAGAAATATAGTGCTTTCAAATTTGAGAAATGTACAATGGGGCTCAATGGCAGATATTGGCACGTCAAAAAAGCACTTTCACCTAGAAACTCCATTCACACTTTTTATAATTCAGCTTACTGTGGAGACACATGCTGGAACTTTTTACTTTGAAATGTTTTGTAGTTTCTGAGTTATTTAACTTAAACGCCCAATACATTCTCAATGGCAATAGCACAAACTTTGGCATGCTACTAGTCCTACATACTTACACCTATAAACCCCATTCAAACCTATTTAGGTTCATCTTATGGTGGACATGTTTGCCTGAAAAGGAATCTTTGAAATGTTTCATAGTTTTAGAAATATAGTGCTTTCAAATTTGAGAAATGTACAATGGGGCTCAATGGCAGATATTGGCACGTCAAAAAAGCACTTTCACCTAGAAACTCCATTCATACTTTTTATAATTCAGCTTACTGTGGAGACACATGCTGGAACTTTTTACTTTGAAATGTTTTGTAGTTTCTGAGTTATTTAACTTAAACGCCCAATGCATTCTCAATGGCAATAGCACAAACTTTGGCATGCTACTAGTCCTACATACTTACACCTAGAAACCCCATTCAAACCTATTTAGGTTCATCTTATGGTAGACATGTTTGCCTGAAAAGGAATCTTTGAAATGTTTCATAGTTTTAGAAATATAGTGCTTTCAAATTTGAGAAATCTACAATGGGGGTCAAAGGCAGATATTGGCACGTCAAAAAAGCACTTTCACCTAGAAACTCCATTCACACTTTTTATAATTCAGCTTACTGTGGAGACACATGCTGGAACTTTTTACTTTGAAATGTTTTGTAGTTTCTGAGTTATTTAACTTAAACGCCCAATGCATTCTCAATGGCAATAGCACAAACTTTGGCATGCTACTAGTCCTACATACTTACACCTATAAACCCCATTCAAACCTATTTAGGTTCATCTTATGGTGGACATGTTTGCCTGAAAAGGAATCTTTGAAATGTTTCATAGTTTTAGAAATATAGTGCTTTCAAATTTGAGAAATGTACAATGGGGCTCAATGGCAGATATTGGCACGTCAAAAAAGCACTTTCACCTAGAAACTCCATTCACACTTTTTATAATTCAGCTTACTGTGGAGACACATGCTGGAACTTTTTACTTTGAAATGTTTTGTAGTTTCTGAGTTATTTAACTTAAACGCCCAATACATTCTCAATGGCAATAGCACAAACTTTGGCATGCTACTAGTCCTACATACGTACACCTATAAACCCCATTCAAACCTATTTAGGTTCATCTTATGGTGGACATGTTTGCCTGAAAAGGAATCTTTGAAATGTTTCATAGTTTTAGAAATATAGTGCTTTCAAATTTGAGAAATTTACAATGGGGCTCAATGGCAGATATTGGCACGTCAAAAAAGCACTTTCACCTAGAAACTCCATTCATACTTTTTATAATTCAGCTTACTGTGGAGACACATGCTGGAACTTTTTACTTTGAAATGTTTTGTAGTTTCTGAGTTATTTAACTTAAACGCCCAATGCATTCTCAATGGCAATAGCACAAACTTTGGCATGCTACTAGTCCTACATACTTACACCTAGAAACCCCATTCAAACCTATTTAGGTTCATCTTATGGTAGACATGTTTGCCTGAAAAGGAATCTTTGAAATGTTTCATAGTTTTAGAAATATAGTGCTTTCAAATTTGAGAAATCTACAATGGGGGTCAAAGGCAGATATTGGCACGTCAAAAAAGCACTTTCACCTAGAAACTCCATTCACACTTTTTATAATTCAGCTTACTGTGGAGACACATGCTGGAACTTTTTACTTTGAAATGTTTTGTAGTTTCTGAGTTATTTAACTTAAACGCCCAATGCATTCTCAATGGCAATAGCACAAACTTTGGCATGCTACTAGTCCTACATACTTACACCTATAAACCCCATTCAAACCTATTTAGGTTCATCTTATGGTGGACATGTTTGCCTGAAAAGGAATCTTTGAAATGTTTCATAGTTTTAGAAATATAGTGCTTTCAAATTTGAGAAATGTACAATGGGGCTCAATGGCAGATATTGGCACGTCAAAAAAGCACTTTCACCTAGAAACTCCATTCACACTTTTTATAATTCAGCTTACTGTGGAGACACATGCTGGAACTTTTTACTTTGAAATGTTTTGTAGTTTCTGAGTTATTTAACTTAAACGCCCAATGCATTCTCAATGGCAATAGCACAAACTTTGGCATGCTACTAGTCCTACATACTTACACCTATAAACCCCATTCAAACCTATTTAGGTTCATCTTATGGTGGACATGTTTGCCTGAAAAGGAATCTTTGAAATGTTTCATAGTTTTAGAAATATAGTGCTTTCAAATTTGAGAAATGTACAATGGGGCTCAATGGCAGATATTGGCACGTCAAAAAAGCACTTTCACCTAGAAACTCCATTCATACTTTTTATAATTCAGCTTACTGTGGAGACACATGCTGGAACTTTTTACTTTGAAATGTTTTGTAGTTTCTGAGTTATTTAACTTAAACGCCCAATGCATTCTCAATGGCAATAGCACAAACTTTGGCATGCTACTAGTCCTACATACTTACACCTAGAAACCCCATTCAAACCTATTTAGGTTCATCTTATGGTAGACATGTTTGCCTGAAAAGGAATCTTTGAAATGTTTCATAGTTTTAGAAATATAGTGCTTTCAAATTTGAGAAATCTACAATGGGGGTCAAAGGCAGATATTGGCACGTCAAAAAAGCAATTTCACCTAGAAACTCCATTCACACTTTTTATAATTCAGCTTACTGTGGAGACACATGCTGGAACTTTTTACTTTGAAATGTTTTGTAGTTTCTGAGTTATTTAACTTAAACGCCCAATGCATTCTCAATGGCAATAGCACAAACTTTGGCATGCTACTAGTCCTACATACTTACACCTATAAACCCCATTCAAACCTATTTAGGTTCATCTTATGGTGGACATGTTTGCCTGAAAAGGAATCTTTGAAATGTTTCATAGTTTTAGAAATATAGTGCTTTCAAATTTGAGAAATGTACAATGGGGCTCAATGGCAGATATTGGCACGTCAAAAAAGCACTTTCACCTAGAAACTCCATTCACACTTTTTATAATTCAGCTTACTGTGGCGACACATGCTGGAACTTTTTACTTTGAAATGTTTTGTAGTTTCTGAGTTATTTAACTTAAACGCCCAATACATTCTCAATGGCAATAGCACAAACTTTGGCATGCTACTAGTCCTACATACTTACACCTATAAACCCCATTCAAACCTATTTAGGTTCATCTTATGGTAGACATGTTTGCCTGAAAAGGAATCTTTGAAATGTTTCATAGTTTTAGAAATATAGTGCTTTCAAATTTGAGAAATCTACAATGGGGGTCAAAGGCAGATATTGGCACGTCAAAAAAGCACTTTCACCTAGAAACTCCATTCACACTTTTTATAATTCAGCTTACTGTGGAGACACATGCTGGAACTTTTTACTTTGAAATGTTTTGTAGTTTCTGAGTTATTTAACTTAAACGCCCAATGCATTCTCAATGGCAATAGCACAAACTTTGGCATGCTACTAGTCCTACATACTTACACCTATAAACCCCATTCAAACCTATTTAGGTTCATCTTATGGTGGACATGTTTGCCTGAAAAGGAATCTTTGAAATGTTTCATAGTTTTAGAAATATAGTGCTTTCAAATTTGAGAAATGTACAATGGGGGTCAAAGGCAGATATTGGCACGTCAAAAAAGCACTTTCACCTAGAAACTCCATTCACACTTTTTATAATTCAGCTTACTGTGGAGACACATGCTGGAACTTTTTACTTTGAAATGTTTTGTAGTTTCTGAGTTATTTAACTTAAACGCCCAATACATTCTCAATGGCAATAGCACAAACTTTGGCATGCTACTAGTCCTACATACTTACACCTATAAACCCCATTCAAACCTATTTAGGTTCATCTTATGGTGGACATGTTTGCCTGAAAAGGAATCTTTGAAATGTTTCATAGTTTTAGAAATATAGTGCTTTCAAATTTGAGAAATGTACAATGGGGCTCAATGGCAGATATTGGCACGTCAAAAAAGCACTTTCACCTAGAAACTCCATTCATACTTTTTATAATTCAGCTTACTGTGGAGACACATGCTGGAACTTTTTACTTTGAAATGTTTTGTAGTTTCTGAGTTATTTAACTTAAACGCCCAATGCATTCTCAATGGCAATAGCACAAACTTTGGCATGCTACTAGTCCTACATACTTACACCTAGAAACCCCATTCAAACCTATTTAGGTTCATCTTATGGTAGACATGTTTGCCTGAAAAGGAATCTTTGAAATGTTTCATAGTTTTAGAAATATAGTGCTTTCAAATTTGAGAAATCTACAATGGGGGTCAAAGGCAGATATTGGCACGTCAAAAAAGCACTTTCACCTAGAAACTCCATTCACACTTTTTATAATTCAGCTTACTGTGGAGACACATGCTGGAACTTTTTACTTTGAAATGTTTTGTAGTTTCTGAGTTATTTAACTTAAACGCCCAATGCATTCTCAATGGCAATAGCACAAACTTTGGCATGCTACTAGTCCTACATACTTACACCTATAAACCCCATTCAAACCTATTTAGGTTCATCTTATGGTGGACATGTTTGCCTGAAAAGGAATCTTTGAAATGTTTCATAGTTTTAGAAATATAGTGCTTTCAAATTTGAGAAATGTACAATGGGGCTCAATGGCAGATATTGGCACGTCAAAAAAGCACTTTCACCTAGAAACTCCATTCACACTTTTTATAATTCAGCTTACTGTGGAGACACATGCTGGAACTTTTTACTTTGAAATGTTTTGTAGTTTCTGAGTTATTTAACTTAAACGCCCAATACATTCTCAATGGCAATAGCACAAACTTTGGCATGCTACTAGTCCTACATACGTACACCTATAAACCCCATTCAAACCTATTTAGGTTCATCTTATGGTGGACATGTTTGCCTGAAAAGGAATCTTTGAAATGTTTCATAGTTTTAGAAATATAGTGCTTTCAAATTTGAGAAATTTACAATGGGGCTCAATGGCAGATATTGGCACGTCAAAAAAGCACTTTCACCTAGAAACTCCATTCATACTTTTTATAATTCAGCTTACTGTGGAGACACATGCTGGAACTTTTTACTTTGAAATGTTTTGTAGTTTCTGAGTTATTTAACTTAAACGCCCAATGCATTCTCAATGGCAATAGCACAAACTTTGGCATGCTACTAGTCCTACATACTTACACCTAGAAACCCCATTCAAACCTATTTAGGTTCATCTTATGGTAGACATGTTTGCCTGAAAAGGAATCTTTGAAATGTTTCATAGTTTTAGAAATATAGTGCTTTCAAATTTGAGAAATCTACAATGGGGGTCAAAGGCAGATATTGGCACGTCAAAAAAGCACTTTCACCTAGAAACTCCATTCACACTTTTTATAATTCAGCTTACTGTGGAGACACATGCTGGAACTTTTTACTTTGAAATGTTTTGTAGTTTCTGAGTTATTTAACTTAAACGCCCAATGCATTCTCAATGGCAATAGCACAAACTTTGGCATGCTACTAGTCCTACATACTTACACCTATAAACCCCATTCAAACCTATTTAGGTTCATCTTATGGTGGACATGTTTGCCTGAAAAGGAATCTTTGAAATGTTTCATAGTTTTAGAAATATAGTGCTTTCAAATTTGAGAAATGTACAATGGGGCTCAATGGCAGATATTGGCACGTCAAAAAAGCACTTTCACCTAGAAACTCCATTCACACTTTTTATAATTCAGCTTACTGTGGAGACACATGCTGGAACTTTTTACTTTGAAATGTTTTGTAGTTTCTGAGTTATTTAACTTAAACGCCCAATACATTCTCAATGGCAATAGCACAAACTTTGGCATGCTACTAGTCCTACATACTTACACCTAGAAACCCCATTCAAACCTATTTAGGTTCATCTTATGGTGGACATGTTTGCCTGAAAAGGAATCTTTGAAATGTTTCATAGTTTTAGAAATATAGTGCTTTCAAATTTGAGAAATGTACAATGGGGCTCAATGGCAGATATTGGCACGTCAAAAAAGCACTTTCACCTAGAAACTCCATTGACACTTTTTATAATTCAGCTTACTGTGGAGACACATGCTGGAACTTTTTACTTTTAAATGTTTTGTAGTTTCTGAGTTATTTAACTTAAACGCCCAATGCATTCTCAATGGCAATAGCACAAACTTTGGCATGCTACTAGTCCTACATACTTACACCTAGAAACCCCATTCAAACCTATTTAGGTTAATCTTATGGTGGTCATGTTTGCCTGAAAAGGAATCTTTGAAATGTTTCATAGTTTTAGAAATATAGTGCTTTCAAATTTGAGAAATGTACAATGGGGCTCAATGGCAGATATTGGCACGTCAAAAAAGCAATTTCACCTAGAAACTCCATTCACACTTTTTATAATTCAGCTTCTGTGGAGACACATGCTGGAACTCTTTACTTTGAAATGTTTTGTAGTTTCTGAGTTATTTAACTTAAACGCCCAATACATTCTCAATGGCAATAGCACAAACTTTGGCATGCTACTAGTCCTACATACTTACACCTAGAAGCCCCATTCAAACCTATTTAGGTTCATCTTATGGTGGACATGTTTGCCTGAAAAGGAATCTTTGAAATGTTTCATAGTTTTAGAAATATAGTGCTTTCAAATTTGAGAAATGTACAATGGGGCTCAATGGCAGATATTGGCACGTCAAAAAAGCACTTTCACCTAGAAACTCCATTCACACTTTTTATAATTCAGCTTACTGTGGAGACACATGCTGGAACTTTTTACTTTGAAATGTTTTGTAGTTTCTGAGTTATTTAACTTAAACGCCCAATGCATTCTCAATGGCAATAGCACAAACTTTGGCATGCTACTAGTCCTACATACTTACACCTATAAACCCCATTCAAACCTATTTAGGTTCATCTTATGGTGGACATGTTTGCCTGAAAAGGAATCTTTGAAATGTTTCATAGTTTTAGAAATATAGTGCTTTCAAATTTGAGAAATGTACAATGGGGCTCAATGGCAGATATTGGCACGTCAAAAAAGCACTTTCACCTAGAAACTCCATTCATACTTTTTATAATTCAGCTTACTGTGGAGACACATGCTGGAACTTTTTACTTTGAAATGTTTTGTAGTTTCTGAGTTATTTAACTTAAACGCCCAATGCATTCTCAATGGCAATAGCACAAACTTTGGCATGCTACTAGTCCTACATACTTACACCTAGAAACCCCATTCAAACCTATTTAGGTTCATCTTATGGTAGACATGTTTGCCTGAAAAGGAATCTTTGAAATGTTTCATAGTTTTAGAAATATAGTGCTTTCAAATTTGAGAAATCTACAATGGGGGTCAAAGGCAGATATTGGCACGTCAAAAAAGCACTTTCACCTAGAAACTCCATTCACACTTTTTATAATTCAGCTTACTGTGGAGACACATGCTGGAACTTTTTACTTTGAAATGTTTTGTAGTTTCTGAGTTATTTAACTTAAACGCCCAATGCATTCTCAATGGCAATAGCACAAACTTTGGCATGCTACTAGTCCTACATACTTACACCTATAAACCCCATTCAAACCTATTTAGGTTCATCTTATGGTGGACATGTTTGCCTGAAAAGGAATCTTTGAAATGTTTCATAGTTTTAGAAATATAGTGCTTTCAAATTTGAGAAATGTACAATGGGGCTCAATGGCAGATATTGGCACGTCAAAAAAGCACTTTCACCTAGAAACTCCATTCATACTTTTTATAATTCAGCTTACTGTGGAGACACATGCTGGAACTTTTTACTTTGAAATGTTTTGTAGTTTCTGAGTTATTTAACTTAAACGCCCAATGCATTCTCAATGGCAATAGCACAAACTTTGGCATGCTACTAGTCCTACATACTTACACCTAGAAACCCCATTCAAACCTATTTAGGTTCATCTTATGGTAGACATGTTTGCCTGAAAAGGAATCTTTGAAATGTTTCATAGTTTTAGAAATATAGTGCTTTCAAATTTGAGAAATCTACAATGGGGGTCAAAGGCAGATATTGGCACGTCAAAAAAGCACTTTCACCTAGAAACTCCATTCACACTTTTTATAATTCAGCTTACTGTGGAGACACATGCTGGAACTTTTTACTTTGAAATGTTTTGTAGTTTCTGAGTTATTTAACTTAAACGCCCAATGCATTCTCAATGGCAATAGCACAAACTTTGGCATGCTACTAGTCCTACATACTTACACCTATAAACCCCATTCAAACCTATTTAGGTTCATCTTATGGTGGACATGTTTGCCTGAAAAGGAATCTTTGAAATGTTTCATAGTTTTAGAAATATAGTGCTTTCAAATTTGAGAAATGTACAATGGGGCTCAATGGCAGATATTGGCACGTCAAAAAAGCACTTTCACCTAGAAACTCCATTCACACTTTTTATAATTCAGCTTACTGTGGAGACACATGCTGGAACTTTTTACTTTGAAATGTTTTGTAGTTTCTGAGTTATTTAACTTAAACGCCCAATACATTCTCAATGGCAATAGCACAAACTTTGGCATGCTACTAGTCCTACATACTTACACCTATAAACCCCATTCAAACCTATTTAGGTTCATCTTATGGTAGACATGTTTGCCTGAAAAGGAATCTTTGAAATGTTTCATAGTTTTAGAAATATAGTGCTTTCAAATTTGAGAAATCTACAATGGGGGTCAAAGGCAGATATTGGCACGTCAAAAAAGCACTTTCACCTAGAAACTCCATTCACACTTTTTATAATTCAGCTTACTGTGGAGACACATGCTGGAACTTTTTACTTTGAAATGTTTTGTAGTTTCTGAGTTATTTAACTTAAACGCCCAATGCATTCTCAATGGCAATAGCACAAACTTTGGCATGCTACTAGTCCTACATACTTACACCTATAAACCCCATTCAAACCTATTTAGGTTCATCTTATGGTGGACATGTTTCCCTGAAAAGGAATCTTTGAAATGTTTCATAGTTTTAGAAATATAGTGCTTTCAAATTTGAGAAATGTACAATGGGGCTCAATGGCAGATATTGGCACGTCAAAAAAGCACTTTCACCTAGAAACTCCATTCACACTTTTTATAATTCAGCTTACTGTGGAGACACATGCTGGAACTTTTTACTTTGAAATGTTTTGTAGTTTCTGAGTTATTTAACTTAAACGCCCAATACATTCTCAATGGCAATAGCACAAACTTTGGCATGCTACTAGTCCTACATACTTACACCTATAAACCCCATTCAAACCTATTTAGGTTCATCTTATGGTGGACATGTTTGCCTGAAAAGGAATCTTTGAAATGTTTCATAGTTTTAGAAATATAGTGCTTTCAAATTTGAGAAATGTACAATGGGGCTCAATGGCAGATATTGGCACGTCAAAAAAGCACTTTCACCTAGAAACTCCATTCATACTTTTTATAATTCAGCTTACTGTGGAGACACATGCTGGAACTTTTTACTTTGAAATGTTTTGTAGTTTCTGAGTTATTTAACTTAAACGCCCAATACATTCTCAATGGCAATAGCACAAACTTTGGCATGCTACTAGTCCTACATACTTACACCTATAAACCCCATTCAAACCTATTTAGGTTCATCTTATGGTGGACATGTTTGCCTGAAAAGGAATCTTTGAAATGTTTCATAGTTTTAGAAATATAGTGCTTTCAAATTTGAGAAATGTACAATGGGGCTCAATGGCAGATATTGGCACGTCAAAAAAGCACTTTCACCTAGAAACTCCATTCATACTTTTTATAATTCAGCTTACTGTGGAGACACATGCTGGAACTTTTTACTTTGAAATGTTTTGTAGTTTCTGAGTTATTTAACTTAAACGCCCAATGCATTCTCAATGGCAATAGCACAAACTTTGGCATGCTACTAGTCCTACATACTTACACCTAGAAACCCCATTCAAACCTATTTAGGTTCATCTTATGGTAGACATGTTTGCCTGAAAAGGAATCTTTGAAATGTTTCATAGTTTTAGAAATATAGTGCTTTCAAATTTGAGAAATCTACAATGGGGGTCAAAGGCAGATATTGGCACGTCAAAAAAGCACTTTCACCTAGAAACTCCATTCACACTTTTTATAATTCAGCTTACTGTGGAGACACATGCTGGAACTTTTTACTTTGAAATGTTTCGTAGTTTCTGAGTTATTTAACTTAAACGCCCAATGCATTCTCAATGGCAATAGCACAAACTTTGGCATGCTACTAGTCCTACATACTTACACCTATAAACCCCATTCAAACCTATTTAGGTTCATCTTATGGTGGACATGTTTGCCTGAAAAGGAATCTTTGAAATGTTTCATAGTTTTAGAAATATAGTGCTTTCAAATTTGAGAAATGTACAATGGGGCTCAATGGGAGATATTGGCACGTCAAAAAAGCACTTTCACCTAGAAACTCCATTCACACTTTTTATAATTCAGCTTACTGTGGAGACACATGCTGGAACTTTTTACTTTGAAATGTTTTGTAGTTTCTGAGTTATTTAACTTAAACGCCCAATACATTCTCAATGGCAATAGCACAAACTTTGGCATGCTACTAGTCCTACTCACTTACACCTAGAAACCCCATTCAAACCTATTTAGGTTCATCTTATGGTGGACATGTTTGCCTGAAAAGGAATCTTTGAAATGTTTCATAGTTTTAGAAATATAGTGCTTTCAAATTTGAGAAATGTACAATGGGGCTCAATGGCAGATATTGGCACGTCAAAAAAGCACTTTCACCTAGAAACTCCATTGACACTTTTTATAATTCAGCTTACTGTGGAGATACATGCTGGAACTTTTTACTTTGAAATGTTTTGTAGTTTCTGAGTTATTTAACTTAAACGCCCAATGCATTCTCAATGGCAATAGCACAAACTTTGGCATGCTACTAGTCCTACATACTTACACCTAGAAACCCCATTCAAACCTATTTAGGTTCATCTTATGGTGGTCATGTTTGCCTGAAAAGGAATCTTTGAAATGTTTCATAGTTTTAGAAATATAGTGCTTTCAAATTTGGGAAATGTACAATGGGGCTCAATGGCAGATATTGGCACGTCAAAAAAGCAATTTCACCTAGAAACTCTATTCACACTTTTTATAATTCAGCTTACTGTGGAGACACATGCTGGAACTTTTTACTTTGAAATGTTTTGTAGTTTCTGAGTTATTTAACTTAAACGCCCAATGCATTCTCAATGGCAATAGCACAAACTTTGGCATGCTACTAGTCCTACATACTTACACCTAGAAACCCCATTCAAACCTATTTAGGTTCATCTTATGGTGGACATGTTTGCCTGAAAAGCAATCTTTGAAATGTTTCATAGTTTTAGAAATATAGTGCTTTCAAATTTGAGAAATGTACAATGGGGCTCAATGGCAGATATTGGCACGTCAAAAAAGCACTTTCACCTAGAAACTCCATTCACACTTTTTATAATTCAGCTTACTGTGGAGACACATGCTGGACCTTTTTACTTTGAAATGTTTTGTAGTTTCTGAGTTATTTAACTTAAACGCCCAATGCATTCTCAATGGCTGTTACATACTCGAGGATTGTATATTTATATGTATTATATATGATACCGTGACTGTATTTCTATATATTGTATATTATACAAGGGGTATTTATATATATATATATATATATATATATTATGTTATACGGTGATTATATTGATACATAGGGATATTATAGTATATAGTGATATGGCATAGTATGGAGTGCTGATTGCAGTTCTCAGTCACAGGTCTGGCTGGTGCTCGGAGGCGGAGACTTACCTTCCACCTGCCCACCTCGTCAACGGGAGCCTATCATCATCAGAAGGCCGGCCAGAGGAAGACTACTTAAGAGCAGCTGTGATGCCGGCTCGTTGGCAGTGTGACTCAGGCTGCGTTCGAATTGCTAGGGTTGTTCCCTACTCCCTACTCCCCATACGGGGACCCAGACTCAGTGGACTCAAATAGTGATTAATTCGGACAATACTCCCTGTATGGGGAGCACCGACTCTGACGTCAATATCGGTAGAGGGTGCTATAGGTCCGCGGGTTCATGTACTTTTTATTTGCATTGTAATCCCCATAGGGTTTTTTCAGATCGCCTCATAAAGAACTTTATGAAAAATAAACAAATCATCCCGGCCGTTTCACTCATTTGGATATGAAGAATCAACTGACTACAAAAAACAGTCAAAACGTTGCTGCTGAAATGATGATAAAAAGGTTATTCTTTTAAAATAACATAGGCCTATGATTATTATCAATAAATTAATATTATATCCATTATCCAGCAATATGAAAACAGTGCACCACCTTGACAATATGAAAATATCAGCAGCATGATTATGAACCCCCGCTAATCCTGGGGGGGGGGGGGGGGGGGATAAGACAAAAATAGCCGATCTATAAGCAACGCGATGTCCGTGTTGTGAGCTTGTAGATCGGGTACTTTTGGTAAAGAATTACCAAAAGTAGCCGATCTACAAGCTCTGCTCACAATACGGACGTTAACAGAAACAGCAGTCCAATAAATTACTGCCTACATAATGAAGTTTTAATGTATTTAGCGCAATTCAATGAAATAATGTTAGATAACATATTTTTTAATGGCAGGAATGAATTAATATTAATAAAACATGTTCGGAGACACAATTAATGTGTCTCACATGCATGTACAAAATATATATTGGACTTTAGCACATAGCTTTACAACCTCACCAACCTTAATCCAAAAACTATTAAAATATAAGGCCTTCTACAGCAAGCAACTCATTCCTCTCCTAACGTCATGCGCTGGGCCTGGGTGATACAATGAATCAGATTAGTAATACTATTGCAAATGAATTGTTTTATTATAAATAAATAAAACAAAACAATTGCAAATAAATGCACGGATCAAAATTTTGTCTCGAGATCTGTAGCTTCGAGATCCGCCAGGGAAGAAAAGAGAGGGGAAACGAAAGTTTAAAAAGTACATTTGTGTTGATTTCTTTCGCTGGTTCAACTTCTGCCTCTTCTGAGTTGGAGCGCAATAAGCGCATGCATGCAGAAGCAGCGCACGTGCGCGCAAACGCGTGCATGTGCGCTCAAGAGCGAGCTTGCGCAATGCATTATGGGGCAGATTTGCTTCGCTGTGTTTTTGTAGTGACCATCGGATGGTCCCTACAATTCCCGGTGCATTGTGGGATACTTCAGTCCACTACATTAGGGGGCAAAAATGCTCACTACATATTCGGACACTATAACAAAATGGCGGAACCCCAAAGTAGTGCACTATATGGGGCATAGGGAATGAATTCGAACGCAGCCTCAGTCTGTCATACTGAGAGCATACTGTCCAGGGGAGCTGTGAAGCGACACCTTTGTAAAAAGTCAACACTAGGGTCTCCATATACCTGTGTGGAGGTTCCTGAGTGTTTATATATATCTCTTGCCTGTCTCGCTGTGGTGATGTTACAAGTAATTATACGCACATTGATTTAAGTGGTATGGTATAATTTACAGGAGTATGGGAGCTTGCTTTTTGTAACAGTCATTATTTTGTTAAGCATTAGGTAGAGTAGAGAGTTTAAATAGGTTGATCATTTGTGACCATTCTTTTCCTTTTGTTGGTTAGGATTAGATAGAAGGTTCTTTTGCATCTAGGATAGGTATAGTCTTTTTTGTTTGTTTCCCTGGGTTGCCCCTTACAGCCTTTTGTTCTCATTATATAATTTAAATAACACTTGTAACTCGACGTGGCTCGAGTAGAGGGCTCAGCCCCTATATTTAAGTTGGTTGGAAACCCAGAAATTATCGTTATTAGTCCGTACAGGTTGTCTAGATAGAAGGTTATAGCTATATATATATATATATATATATCCCCATATTGTTTATATATATTCATACTATTGTATTGATTGACTATATACCTTCTGTCTATTGAATATACCTTATTGAAGCACTGTGAATAAACGACAGTTCACTTGCCAGCCTTGTTGCGTTCTTTAAGTACCCCTAGATATATGACGAGCCCTGAATTGGGGGCTCTGGAAAACGGCTGGCTGAGTGAATTTGTTGTTGTTTACGCTACTTTAATAAGGCAGTGGAGATGGCAACCTTTGATCTCAATGCGTTCGTGGCCGATCCCTCCATAGGTGAGTTTGACATTTGTCGTAAAGAGGACTTGATAAAAATTGCGGAGCACTATAGGATCACGGTAAAAAGTGGGGATGCCAAAGCTAAAATCAAAGACCTGGTGTTCACGAGACTGGTGGAGATGGGTGTCCTGATCATTCCTGGGTTGGTTCCTGATGTCCCAACTAGCTTGCCTCAGTTCCCTGCCGAAGAGTTAAAAGCGGATGGGCTTACAACTGCATTTGTAGGGGGGACCGACGGGGCCATAGGAGGTAGTGGGGTTGATGGGTCCGAAAAGGGGGAGGACAAGGGCACGGCACCCCCGGTGGGACTGCCTCCGGTGGTGAGGTCTAAGAACTCTCTCGACCCCCCACGACCGCGCCTGGGTTCGGGATCCTCCTCGGGTTCAGCTGGGTCTACTAAGTCCGTGTTGGAAAGTTCTCAGATAAAGATGCGCATAGCGCGCATGAAAAAGAAAGAGCGAGAACAAGAGAGGGAACGTGACAGAGCGTTCCAATTGAAAATCACAAAAATGAATGTGGATAAGGAAATCCACATACAGATTTCCATACGGCAGATGGAGTTGGAATGGGAGGAAAAGGCAAAGGCAAGGGCCGCAGCGGCATCGGCAGGTCAACAGGCACCCCAGCAACGGTCCGGTCCCAGTCTCGGTGACACACCAGGTACGTCAAGATTTGACATTACACGGCATATTGGATTAGTCCCCATTTTTCGTGAGTCTGAGGTGGATTCGTACTTTAATGCATTTGAGCGTGTGGCTACTGCTCTCGCTTGGCCCAAGGACGTTTGGTCCATTTTGCTCCAGTGTAAACTGCTGGGTAAAGCACAGGAGGTCATGGCCGCGCTCTCTGTTCAGGATAGTATGAATTATGACACTGTAAAAGCAAGCATTCTGCGGGCATTTGAAAAAGTCCCCGAAGCGTATCGTCAGCAGTTTAGGCAGCATACTAAAAATGCTAGCCAAACTTTTGTCGAGTTTGCTCGGGAGAAGGAGGCTCTGTTCGACAGGTGGTGCGCGGCAAGCAAAGTAACGGATTGTAAATCACTGCGCGCACTGCTGTTGATGGAAGAGTTTAAAAGGGGCTTGCCCGACAGTATATGCATGCACTTGAATGAACAGAGGGTGGCGTCATTGGGGGATGCTGCTATCTTCGCTGAGGAGTTTGTTCTGACGCATAAGAATGTGTTTCATGCTCCAGAGTCAAGTATAAACAAAGCTCGCAAATCTGGTGATGCGCGTAATTACGCACAGACTCAGCGTTCGCCTGAGCGGGGTGGTGCTAAACAGAGGGAGGATCGCACTTGTCATTATTGCAAAAAGGTGGGGCATTTGATCGCCCAGTGCAGAGCAAAACAACGGCAAGATCACAATGGTACTAAGAGTATGGGATTGATCAGAATGGAGAAAAGTGTGGGAAATGCTTTTGTGGGTGCACGTTCTGGTCCTGACGCCAGTTATGATCCGTTTGTATTGGATGGCGAAGTATCGGTGGCACAGCATTCTGTTGAGCGCACTGCGGTACGCATGCTGAGGGACACTGGGGCTCAACAAAGTGTTATACTAGCGGGTGTACTGCCTTTGAATGGCGATACGGCCTGCGGGTCGAGTTTAGTGATACGAGGGATGGATATGGGATATATTTCTGTGCCCTTGCACACGCTGTATGTACATTCTGCTCTGGTCTCTGGGTACTTTAATGTGGCGGTGCGTGATGAATTACCAATCGAGGAGATTTCATTTATCATGGGGAATGATATCGCAGGTGGGAAACTGCGATATCATCCTGTGTTGGAAGTGATAAACTGTCCTATGGTGGAATGTGTTACTGCCAACGACACCCTGTGTATGAAATATCCTAAGGCTTTTCCAGCTTGTGTGATCACCCGTGCGCAGTCACATAAGGCGGGGAAGGATTCTGATTTAGCTGACTCTATTGTCATGCGCGCTCTCGCAAGTGACAAAATGTTGTCTGCCGCTCCTGAAGCGTTGACACAACTGCAGAGTGTTAATGCCAGGGGGAGGGAGGTAACTGAGGGTGGGAAAAATCATTTGATTTTGCCTGTAACCAGGGAAAGCCTTATCCAAGCACAAGATAAGGATTCCACATTGAAGAAATGTCTAGCGGCTGTGTTGAGCCAAGAGGAAATTAAAACAAAGGGCACGGGCTACTTTAGTGACCAAGGGTTGTTAATGCGCAAATGGTGTCCAAATGGTGAACAGGAATCAGATTGGAGCGCAGTGGTCCAAATTGTGGTCCCCACTGCATACCGACAGCAGGTTCTCTCGTTAGCTCACGATCATGATTGGGCGGGGCATTTGGGAATTACAAAAACATATTCCCGAATCCTAAAACACTTCTTTTGGCCGGGGCTGAAACAAAGTGTTTCCCAATATTGTCGCACTTGTGCGATCTGTCAGCTGACGGGCAAACCTAACCAAACCATTCCTGCTGCGCCGCTCTGTCCGATTCCTGCCGTTGGAGAACCATTTGAAAAGGTTATTGTGGATTGTGTGGGGCCTTTGCCTCGTACGAAGGCTGGGAATCAGTATCTACTGACTATTATGTGTGCTGCTACTAGATTTCCCGAAGCTATTCCTCTGCGCAACATAACTGCCACCTCAGTGTTAAAAGCTCTAACCAGGTTCTTTACTACGTGGGGCTTTTGCAAGGTTATCCAAACGGATCAGGGTACTAATTTCTTGTCAAAAGTATTTAAGCAAGTGATGGAAACACTGTCTGTCCACCATGTGATCTCAAGTGCCTATCACCCGGAGTCTCAGGGGGCGCTAGAACGGTGGCATCAGACATTGAAATCCATGTTGCGTAAATACTGCTTTGAGGCTAAAAGAAGTTGGGATGACGGGATTCCATTTGTGTTGTTTGCTGCTCGTGACGCAGTACAGGAATCTCTAGGGTTTGCTCCTAATGAGTTGGTGTTCGGACATACGGTCCGCGGCCCCCTTAAGGTCCTGAAGGACAAGCTGATGGCCGCTGACGTGACTCCTGACACCAATGTGTTAGACTTTGTTAACAAACTTAAAGGTCGGCTCGAGAAAGCGTGTTCTCTGGCTAGAGAATGGCTGAAGGCTTCTCAGACAGACATGAAGAGGCGTCATGATAAAGTTGCGGTTAAACGCATCTTTAAGGCAGGTGATCAAGTCCTAGCCTTACTGCCTGTTCAGGGCTCTGCTCTATCAGCCCGGTTTTCAGGTCCTTTTATGGTTCTGGAAAAAATCAGCGACACGAACTATGTGATTGGAACTCCTGACAGGAGGCGTAAGAGCCGTGTCTGTCACGTTAACATGTTGAAGGAATTCCATGTGAGGGGAGTAGGGCTAATGGTGGCTGGGCCACATTCTTCTCCTACAGAGAGTGTGGATGGCCAGGGTGATCCTATGGATCTACAGGCTGCGGAGGACGATGGGTTGGTGCTGCGAGCATCACCTGCACCCGAGGGTCGCCTCTGTAATTCAGAAATGCTGATTAAGTTGCCTAAGACTCTCACTCATCTACGCACTGAACAACAACGTGACGTCATGAGGTTAGTGAAGGATTTCCCTATTCTATTCGGGGATATCCCCACTCGCACCACTGTGCTCGAGCATGATATTGATGTGCAGGCTGCACGGCCCATTAAGCAACACGCTTATCGCGTAAACCCAACTAAGCGTGCGCTCTTGAGGAAGGAGGCGGAGTATCTCCTTGAGCATAACCTGGCACGGCCAAGTTCTAGTCCATGGAGTAGCCCGTGTTTGCTGCAGCTTAAAAGCGATGGTAGTCCTAGATTTTGTACGGATTATAGGAGGGTGAATGCGGTGACGGTCCAAGACGCTTTTCCTTTGCCGAGGATGGAAGATTGCGTGGATAACTTGGGGTCTGCTGCTTTTGTTACTAAACTGGACTTATTAAAGGGTTATTGGCAAATCCCCTTAACCCGTCGTGCCTCTGAAATTTCTGCTTTTGTCACGCCGGACCATTTTCTCCAGTATAGTGTCATGGCATTTGGCATGTGCAATGCGCCCGCTACCTTTCAGCGAATGGTTAATATTGTGTTGGAGGGGGTGCCCAATTGCAATGCATACCTAGATGATTTGATCGTCTATTCAGGGAGTTGGGACGAGCATATTGAACGCTTGTACACAGTGTTCACTCGTCTAGCTAAAGCTGCGTTAACGTTGAATCTAGCCAAATGTGAATTCGGCAAAGCTACCGTGACGTATTTGGGACGGCAAGTAGGCCAGGGGCAGGTGCGACCTATTGAGGCTAAAGTCGCTGCCATCACCGCCTACCCCGCTCCCACTACGGTTCGAGAGTTGCGCCGGTTCCTTGGCATGGCTGGTTATTACAGAGGGTTTTGCAAAAACTTCTCGACTGTTGCTTATCCCCTCACCAATTTATTGAGTCCTACGAAACCCTTTATCTGGTCTCTCGAGTGTCGTTATGCATTTGAAACTGTTAAATCTCTCCTGTGTAGTGCGCCGGTCTTGGCTGCTCCCGACTTCAGTCGCCCGTTTACCCTGGAGGTGGACGCGAGTGGTGTGGGTGCTGGAGCTGTCCTGCAGCAGGAGGACGTGAGTGGACTTGTCCATCCCGTTTGCTATTTCTCCCGGAAATTCAACAAATACCAGGTGAAATATGCAACCGTGGAGAAAGAGGCCTTGGCTGTATTGTTTGCGCTGCAGTTCTTTGAAGTGTACGTGGGGTCGAGTCCGTTGCCGGTGGTCTGTTACACGGACCACAACCCCTTGGTATTCTTGCAGCGCATGCGCAATCACAACCAGCGGCTCATGAGATGGGCAATTCTCATTCAGGATTACAATTTGGAAATTCGACACAAAAAGGGGGCAGATAATGTAATGGCAGACGCCCTGTCTAGAGGTTGGTAGAGATAGGGTCAAACTTTGTTTGATTTTGTGGGTGGGGGTGTTACATACTCGAGGATTGTATATTTATATGTATTATATATGATACCGTGACTGTATTTCTATATATTGTATATTATACAAGGGGTATTTATATATATATATATATATATATTATGTTATACGGTGATTATATTGATACTGATGTGGCAGTTTTGTACACACTAAACGTGTGAAGAACCATGAGGCAAGCTTGATGATGGTTTATTTAACGTGCACAGGAAATACATGGATGCTGGTTCCCCAACAACCCAGGCACGTATGCCCAAGCAGCTTAATGTCAGAATAAAGAGGTACAGTTTATATAGCGTTAGTCCCGCCCACAAGGTGGACCCCGAGACGGGAATACAGACAGGATAACAAGCTCACAGAGATGAAAGAACAATTTGCTTACAGACGGAAGGAAGGGGGGTGGGGGGGAACAGGTGAGAAGGGGGTTCCAAGTCACCAGAGCCAAAGTGTCAGACACACTGTGTTCTCACAGCAGGGTTCAGAGCTTCAAAGTCAGGGTGTATAGACTAATGTATGTAAATGACCTTTTGGTCAGATGGAAGCATGATGGGAAATTCCTCGTCAGTACGAAAGTACTACTCCAATAGAACAATTCAGTTTTCTGCATCTAAAAATAAATAATCGTGAAAATAGCAAGTCTATGAGCTCACAATCTGTGATGTGTTTTTGTGAGCTGGTAGATCTATAGTTTCACTACATTGGAAACAGGGCGGTTAATTTTATAATAAATTATAATATAAAAATATAAAATGTTGCCTACTTCTTTTCACTACCTAGAACCCCAAAATGCTGAATTCTCAAGTAGTGCAGTGAGTCGTCAACTGTCCACCACTGATGTGTACAATTTACAATTTAGGCATTTAGCAGACGCTCTTAGCGCCTTTATCCAAGGCGCTTTACATAGATTGTGCATTACATTCACCCATTCATACACCGATTGCGGCGGAAGCCATGCAAGGTACCAACCAGCACATCGGGAGCAATTTGGGGTTCAGTGTCTTGCCCAAGGACACTTCGACATGTAGACAGGAGGAGCCGGGATTCGAACCACTGACCCATGGATCCTTGGACGACCCTTGTATGCAACTATGCATTCATGTCCAATTAGGTGCTGTGAGTGATATACTTTAACAAAATGTTGTGGGGAGAAAAGTGAAATTAAGCTCTGACTGCCTCTATATCCTAATAGATTGCGAGTGATTGTTCAGTATGTCTCCCCATCTCTCCAGTTCTTTAACAAACCAAATCGATTTGAATTGTGTATCTATTTATCTAGATACTTCTACATTTAAATCAGCCGCATTCAATCTGTGGCCATGACTCTATATACAGTAGACTATAATACATTTAAATCAGACTGATTTCAATGATGTGCACACCCCTGCTACTGCAACTGGAAAAAGATTTTTCTTCAAATACTGTACATGCTCTCAGCAAACAAATGAATACAAGAAAATGCTTTGGATGCTTTTATTAAAAAAATATGTATTAAGCAAAATTTAAAAATGGAGTAAAATTAGTAGATTTCCAACAAATGGAGTCATCTACTGTTCACTCTCTGAAGCTGCAGCCTGATGTCCAGGTCTCTGGATACATAAACCGTTCTTGTGCCTCTTGAGGACTTGAGGCGTTGAGACGAAGGTCTTCTCACACAGGTCACACTTGTACTTCTTGTGTCCGTCGTGCACCATCTGGATGTGCACGTTGAGACTGTCCTTCCGCTTGAAGGTGGAGTCGCACTGATCGCACTTGAACGCCCTCTCGCTGTTGTGTATCAGCAGGTGGCGCTGCAGGTTGTAGTGGTCGCGGAACGGAGCCTTGCACTCCTCACACTGGAAGGGTCTCTCCTCAGAGTGGGTCATCGTGATGTGCACGTTGAGACTGTGCTTCCGCTTGAAGGTGGAGTCGCACTGATCGCACTTGAACGCCCTCTCGCTGTTGTGTATCAGCAGGTGGCGCTGCAGGTGGTAGTGGTTGCGGAACGGAGCCTTGCACTCCTCACACTGGAAGGGTCTCTCCTCAGAGTGGGTCATCGTGATGTGCACGTTGAGACTGTCCTTCCGCTTGAAGGTGGAGTCGCACTGATCGCACTTGAACGCCCTCTCGCTGTTGTGTATCAGCAGGTGGCGCTGCAGGTTGTAGTGGTCGCGGAACGGAGCCTTGCACTCCTCACACTGGAAGGGTCTCTCCTCAGAGTGGGTCATCGTGATGTGCACGTTGAGACTGTGCTTCCGCTTGAAGGTGGAGTCGCACTGATCGCACTTGAACGCCCTCTCGCTGTTGTGTATCAGCAGGTGGCGCTGCAGGTTGTAGTGGTCGCGGAACGGAGCCTTGCACTCCTCACACTGGAAGGGTCTCTCCTCAGAGTGGGTCTGAGCCTCCATGTGCAAGCGCAAGTGTTTCTTCTGGGTGTCCACATGCTTCTTGTCGGTTCTTGCCTCGGCCAGTTCAGTCTCCAAAGACTTTATGCAGGATTCATGTTGAGCCACCTCCTTGGCCATCTGAATGCCCTGCATCATCTCCTGTTTGGCCTTCACCTGGGCCTCCTCCATCTCCTGTTTGGCCTTCACCTGGGCCTCCTCCATCTCCTGTTTGGCCTTCTCCAGCTGGGCTCTTTGAGAGGAGAGCAGTTCGTTTTTGGCAAACTCAAAGTCCTTCTGTCCATCGCCGGCACCTGTCCAGCACGAGACCCGTTTCCCAGACTGCACCTCTGCCGGGTGGTTGAAGCGGAAGTAATGGTCTCCGCCCAGAATCACCCGGTCACCATGGTGAAGCACTATGGAGTCAGATATGATGGTTCCATTAACGTAGGTCTTGGCATTCTCCATGGGAGTGATGCTGACCGTTCCATTAACGTTGGATATGACACAGTGTTGGTCAGTAATGACGGATCCCGACAGCTGGATGTCGTGCAGCATCTCAGACAGCTGGGGGTCCTCGTTCAGGTTCACCAGGTTAGGAAGACTGTTGTCCACCTGGAAGGTAACGGCCGCCCTCTGCAGCTCCTCCGCCTCCTCCCGCTTGCGAACCTCCGCCTGTTCAAGCTTCTCTCGCCACGCCCGGCTGGACTCGGCCATCTGTCTCTCCTGGCTGAGCAGTCTGCTCTCCTGGCTGAGCAGTATGCTCTTCAGGGCGGTGATCTCCTGTTGGTAGACTCTGACCCTCTCTGGCTCCACACCCTGGGAGCTCATCTGGGCCGAACGCAGCTTCTCCACCTCTGCCTTCAGGTCTCGTTTCAGCTTTGTGTCCTCGTTGACCTTGGCGAGGTTGATGATCATGCGGGCCTGCTGGGCGTAACGGAGCGTGCTAAGGGTCTCCTCCGTGTTGCTGGCGGCTGGACTCAGCGTGGCGATCATGGTGGTCTTCGAGTTGCCGCCGAGACTCCCCTGAAGCAGCCAAGTGAGGACAGACTCTCGGTACGGGATGAAGCATTTCCTCTTTGTCAGGGCCTGTTCCGACAGCGCGTAGATCACCTTCCCCAGGGTCAGCAGGGACTTGTTGATGCTCAAACCCTCCCTGAGGTGGTCTCCACTGGTCTTGGCCGTCTTACAGCGCTCGCTGCCTGCCAGATCCACCAGGTTGATCCGACTGGTGATCCGGTGGTCGTGCTCTTCGCCCTCTACAAACTCCGTCTTTGTCTGGGTCATGATGAGGGTGAAGACGGAGTGAGATCTGGAACTCATGTCATTCATGCCTGTAGCAGCGGTGGCTCTCTGCTTGTTATAGAAGCACTTGTAACATAATTGAGCTAAGCAAAATAATGACACAAGGGTTTAAGCATATAACGTTAAGAGTACAGTGATACTTTTTTTTTCTTTTTGATCGTGGTCAGTCCGGGCTGTCAGGTGCCTTTGTGGTACTCGGCTGAACGTTTGGCGCGTCCAATGGGTGCGAGGCGTGTGTGTGACGCGCGTGCGTGCGTGCGTGTGTCTGGTCAGTGGTCGTACAGTCCTCCTAGCAGGCCGCGTGCACTGAAGACCGTATGGTGTGACTGGGGCATTTTCTTTGGGCTCAGGCTGTGCTCCTTTCCTGTATGCAATGCATTGTCTATTCTAGGTGCGGTTATGAGTGTGTACTTGTCAAATAAAGCTCCTTGTGTATGTGTGAGGACTGTAATCACCATTGCAACCTGGAGACAATGACAATGTCTCAGCAGATCATGTTGGTCAGCGCAGCCCATAGGTGCAGCCCCACTAAATGTGTATGGCGAGTCAACACCCTCCTCTCCGCCACCGCTCACATTCGGGACCTCTCTTTGACCGCCGCTGAGCATAGGTGACGTGATGACTGTTCCGCTGTCCATCCATAGGCTGGGCAGAGTAGTGAGGCATTTCGCAGCCCGCTCTGGCGTAGGCCGACATTCTCCGCTGCAGTGCTGCACCGAGGTGCACGTGGTGAAAGCCTGATGATGATCGCTTCTCGCTTCTCCATCCGCTGGGCAGGTATAACAGCACGCTGTCTGCTGCCGCTGGTAGATAGTAGCATGTATCACCTGCTTGTTGGCTTGACTGCGGCACGCAGCTCCTGGGCGCCATTGTTCGTCGCTGTGTAGACGCGCCGCTGCACACCGGATCTGGTTCTGTGTCCTTGCAATGAGGTCACCGGGCTAAACAGTTAGGGGGCAGGGCTTGCTGTCCTGTGCTGTGGGGGGTTTCTGTTAAAGCAGGAGATGAGACTGCACAAGTCCTTTGAAGTCATAATATGTATATTCCCTAATGTAGGTCCCCCCTTGTAACTATGAAATACATCCAGTCATTCATTCACACATTCATTACTGTCTAATAGCAAATATTTCACAACACGCAATACGCCAGGCATGTGATCGTCTCATCGAAACCTCCTGGCTCCCCTTACCCCAAACTCAGGCTTTGACGGCAGGGCGAACTAAGTTCCTCCCGACACTGGATGTGTACCCAGCCGTTCCCACCACCAAAATAAGAAAATTTGGTAGAAGACTGCGTCTAATACCACTATGCCTATTTCAATGAGTCGATTCCATGCCTGTACAAACACACATTTACAGAATTGATTTAAATGCTACCATAAGTTGTATTAGTAGGAGTATCAATTATCCAAGTCTTCAACCATAAAACTATTTTTATGGGAATACTGAGCTAAACTTACGGAAAAATAAATCTACATGTTTGATCAGCTGCTGATAGTGAGAAAAACCAGGTGATAGCCTCCTGACCTATACTGTATGGTGCATGGCTTAGCAAGGCTCACTTCTCTAGGAACTAAAGAGCCACTTAATTTTAAACACTTAAACTAACTTTTAATATCAATCAGGGCATGGCCTGTCTGGGGAATTTAGATTAAATTCTTTCTACATAAAACAATTTTAAATTTCACGACAACTCCCCTTAAAGGGAACCGTAATAGCCCTCAGGGGCTAGCTACCATGCCATGTTAAGGATAAATAAGTCTATATTAGACAGTCACTTGATCAAAATGAAGTGATAACTAGTAAACCAGTCATCGATGCTACTCTTTCATCAAGGCTACTTTAGCCCCACACTCAGGATAACTGAGTGAGGTAATAGATTAAACTATTTTGACTACCATTTCACCTGTTGACTACTCTAGCCCACATTTCGACACAGAAACTGCCCATAAATTCACCTAGATATCTTCTCCAGAAATGTTCTTCACAAATTTGAGCATTTTCAAACATAACCTATTTTAACCACTTTAATCCTATAAATCCTATTATTTTTGGCCATTGTAAAAGGGTCAATCTACAAGCTCAAAATCACAATTAGTCTTGATGTGAGACATCCTATATAATGAGTACTTTTACTTAACCTGGATGATGATTGAATCCTCGTCTGGACGTGCAGCCCCGCATCGGCTCAGCTTTCCCGTCCGCCACCCCCCGCCAGTCATTCCGGCTTCTTCATCCCTCTGGTCTCTGTTTCCTTGGAGTTGCTTGGCCCCTCTTTTTGGCTGTGGGCAGGCCGGTCTCCAATGGTCTGGGCTGTTGCAGTTGAAACAGCGCCCATCATTCAGCTGAGTTTGCTTGGTCACTCTCTGACCTCTAGTCTTTTTCAGCTGTGGGCAAGCTGGTCTTCTTGGCTGTGTGCAGGCCGGTCTCCAATGGTCTGGGCTGTTGCAGTTGAAACAACGGCCATCATTCAACTGTTGGTGGTGGTTCATTCCACGTCCCCTGCCATCATGGTTTGAAGATGGCTCAGGTGATGGGCAACGGGGTTGAATGTCACTGTTGCTGCTGACTTTGTCACTGTCAGCCAGCACTGGGTTGGAAAAGTCAATGCAGGATGAGCACTGGCTGCTGTCAGCGTCACTGAATTGTCCTTTCTGCGTTTCTTCTAATAGGCTGAGAGCAGCAAACATCTGTGCTCCTTCCAGAATGGATAGAACTGAGGAGTAGGCTGTGCGGTTGCAGAGGCTGCAGGCATGTGTCACTCCAGGAGCATCCTCCTTGTCGTTGGAGAGGGCAGAGGGCTGAGGTGTTGCCTGCTGCTTCGGCAGGCTGGTATGGAGAGTGGATGGGACAGCTGTCTGTAGAGAGGGGGTTTGCATGTTCTGTGGCAGGCTGGGAGACATGACAATCACGTGCTGGAATGCTGGCTGTTTTGCTGGACGGGTTTGGATGGCTGGCTTGGGGTGGGGGCAGTCAAGGCCTGGGCCGATCCGTGGCAACACCTGCAGACAGGAGGAGAACGCAGGCGAGTAGGAAAAACTACATATGCAGGGGGGAGTCTATCACTTTTCAAGCAATTTTCCCACACTTAAAGAGCCTTGCTCCGGAAACCCCATTTGTTTCCACTCATCAAGACAGTCTAACGCTCCTAGGCCATATTTTGCAACCATCTCGTGCATAACAGAAGACCACCTTTCTCTGTCCTCTGGGACGGTACTTTTTTATTACCCATATTTAATTACTGCTATGTACTTTTTGGGGGAGTCTATCACTTTTCTAATACTTTTCACAATCACTGAGACAGTAAATGCTCCTAGACTATTTTGCTAGTAGAGCATATTTCCCCACCATGTTAATCTGTCACTTGTCCCTGTTCTCTGGGACCGGCACACTTTTCTCTCAGTACACAGCAATGTGGACTGTCTAGTCTTAAGTAACACGGTATCTTTATGCTACTTTGTGAGGACAAAATGTCTTTATGTTGTTTTATACAACAAGGTATCTTATGTTTTCCCACAGAGTAACAAGGTGTCGTTGTGTTACAAACTTGACTTCATGCAACTATCTTTATGCTATTCTGTGAGGACAACAATGTCTTTATGTTGCTTGTGCAACAAGGTATCTTTGTTGTTTCCACAGATTAACAAGGTGTCGTTGTTTTTCAAAACATGCAACTATCTTTATGCTATTTCTGTGAGGACAGCAAAATGTCTTTATGTTGCTTGTGCAACAAGATATCTTCTGTTGTTTCCACAGTGTAACAAGGTGTCGTTGTGTTATTTAATGCAAGGTCGTTTTCTGTCCACTAGGCTAGATTTACACAATAGATAGGCTGGCAAAATATGGTCTTAGAATTTAGCATACTTAATTAAACCCTTTAAAAATGTAGCACTTCAATTGTCAGGAATATGTTTGGAATTTGGAAATTTCTCACCGTTTCAGTGTAGCCAACTAGCCACGGGTTTTTTTTAAAATCCAGGCGCTGAACTCCGTAGATCGCAGCCGCGACTCCCTGTTGATTTCTGTCCTTTTTGGAGCCGTTCGTTGACGTGATGGACAATCAGTCGTGATTGATCTTCCGGAGCTCAGACGACGCTGGATCCCACTTCTGACACCAAATTGATGTGGCAGTTTTGTACACACTAAACGCGTGAAGAACCATGAGGCAAGCTTGATGATGGTTTATTTAACGTGCACAGGAAATACATGGATGCTGGTTCCCCAACAACCCAGGCACGTATGCCCAAGCAGCTTAATGTCAGAATAAAGAGGTACAGTTTATATAGCGTTAGTCCCGCCCACAAGGTGGACCCCGAGACGGGAATACAGACAGGATAACAAGCTCACAGAGATGAAAGAACAATTTGCTTACAGACGGAAGGAAGGGGAGAGGGGGGGAACAGGTGAGAAGGGGGTTCCAAGTCACCAGAGCCAAAGTGTCAGACACACTGTGTTCTCACAGCAGGGTTCAGAGCTTCAAAGTCAGGGTGTATAGACTAATGTATGTAAATGACCTTTTGGTCAGATGGAAGCATGATGGGAAATTCCTCGTCAATACATAGGGATATTATAGTATATAGTGATATGGCATAGTATGGAGTGCTGATTGCAGTTCTCAGTCACAGGTCTGGCTGGTGCTCGGAGGCGGAGACTTACCTTCCACCTGCCCACCTCGTCAACGGGAGCCTATCATCATCAGAAGGCCGGCCAGAGGAAGACTACTTAAGAGCAGCTGTGATGCCGGCTCGTTGGCAGTGTGACTCAGTCTGTCATACTGAGAACATACTGTCCAGGGGAGCTGTGAAGCGACACCTTTGTAAAAAGTCAACACTAGGGTCTCCATATACCTGTGTGGAGGTTCCTGAGTGTTTATATATATCTCTTGCCTGTCTCGCTGTGGTGATGTTACAAGTAATTATACGCACATTGATTTAAGTGGTATGGTATAATTTACAGGAGTATGGGAGCTTGCTTTTTGTAACAGTCATTATTTTGTTAAGCATTAGGTAGAGTAGAGAGTTTAAATAGGTTGATCATTTGTGACCATTCTTTTCCTTTTGTTGGTTAGGATTAGATAGAAGGTTCTTTTGCATCTAGGATAGGTATAGTCTTTTTTGTTTGTTTCCCTGGGTTGCCCCATACAGCCTTTTGTTCTCATTATATAATTTAAATAACACTTGTAACTCGACGTGGCTCGAGTAGAGGGCTCAGCCCCTATATTTAAGTTGGTTGGAAACCCAGAAATTATCGTTATTAGTCCGTACAGGTTGTCTAGATAGAAGGTTATAGCTATATATATATATATCCCCATATTGTTTATATATATTCATACTATTGTATTGATTGACTATATACCTTCTGTCTATTGAATATACCTTATTGAAGCACTGTGAATAAACGACAGTTCACTTGCCAGCCTTGTTGCGTTCTTTAAGTACCCCTAGATATATGACGAGCCCTGAAGGAAACGTAACAATGGCAATAGCACAAACTTTGGCATGCTACTAGTCCTACATACTTACACCTAGAAACCCCATTCAAACCTATTTAGGTTCATCTTATGGTGGACATGTTTGCCTGAAAAGGAATCTTTGAAATGTTTCATAGTTTTAGAAATATAGTGCTTTCAAATTTGAGAAATGTACAATGGGGCTCAATGGCAGATATTGGCACGTCAAAAAAGCACTTTCACCTAGAAACTCCATTCACACTTTTTATAATTCAGCTTACTGTGGAGACACATGCTGGAACTTTTTACTTTGAAATGTTTTGTAGTTTCTGAGTTATTTAACTTAAACGCCCAATGCATTCTCAATGGCAATAGCACAAACTTTGGCATTCTACTAGTCCTACATACTTACACCTAGAAACCCCATTCAAACCTATTTAGGTTCATCTTATGGTGGACATGTTTGCCTGAAAAGGAATCCATGAAATGTTTCATAGTTTTAGAAATATAGTGCTTTCAAATTTGAGAAATGTACAATGGGGCTCAATGGCAGATATTGGCACGTCAAAAAAGCACTTTCACCTAGAAACTCCATTCACACTTTTTATAATTCAGCTTACTGTGGAGACACATGCTGGAACTTTTTACTTTGAAATGTTTTGTAGTTTCTGAGTTATTTAACTTAAACGCCCAATGCATTCTCAATGGCAATAGCACAAACTTTGGCATGCTACTAGTCCTACATACTTACACCTATAAACCCCATTCAAACCTATGTAGGTTCATCTTATGGTGGACATGTTTGCCTGAAAAGGAATCTTTGAAATGTTTCATAGTTTTAGAAATATAGTGCTTTCAAATTTGAGAAATGTACAATGGGGCTCAATGGCAGATATTGGCACGTCAAAAAAGCACTTTCACCTAGAAACTCCATTCACACTTTTTATAATTCAGCTTACTGTGGAGACACATGCTGGAACTTTTTACTTTGAAATGTTTTGTAGTTTCTGAGTTATTTAACTTAAACGCCCAATGCATTCTCAATGGCAATAGCACAAACTTTGGCATTCTACTAGTCCTACATACTTACACCTAGAAACCCCATTCAAACCTATTTAGGTTCATCTTATGGTGGACATGTTTGCCTGAAAAGGAATCCATGAAATGTTTCATAGTTTTAGAAATATAGTGCTTTCAAATTTGAGAAATGTACAATGGGGCTCAATGGCAGATATTGGCACGTCAAAAAAGCACTTTCACCTAGAAACTCCATTCACACTTTTTATAATTCAGCTTACTGTGGAGACACATGCTGGAACTTTTTACTTTGAAATGTTTTGTAGTTTCTGAGTTATTTAACTTAAACGCCCAATGCATTCTCAATGGCAATAGCACAAACTTTGGCATGCTACTAGTCCTACATACTTACACCTATAAACCCCATTCAAACCTATTTAGGTTCATCTTATGGTGGACATGTTTGCCTGAAAAGGAATCTTTGAAATGTTTCATAGTTTTAGAAATATAGTGCTTTCAAATTTGAGAAATGTACAATGGGGCTCAATGGCAGATATTGGCACGTCAAAAAATCACTTTCACCTAGAAACTCTATTCATACTTTTTATAATTCAGCTTACTGTGGAGACACATGCTGGAACTTTTTACTTTGAAATGTTTTGTAGTTTCTGAGTTATTTAACTTAAACGCCCAATGCATTCTCAATGGCAATAGCACAAACTTTGGCATGCTACTAGTCCTACATACTTACACCTAGAAACCCCATTCAAATCTATTTAGGTTCATCTTATGGTAGACATGTTTGCCTGCAAAGGAATCTTTGAAATGTTTCATAGTTTTAGAAATATAGTGCTTTCAAATTTGAGAAATCTACAATGGGGGTCAAAGGCAGATATTGGCACGTCAAAAAAGCACTTTCACCTAGAAACTCCATTCACACTTTTTATAATTCAGCTTACTGTGGAGACGCATGCTGGAACTTTTTACTTTGAAATGTTTTGTAGTTTCTGAGTTATTTAACTTAAACGCCCAATGCATTCTCAATGGCAATAGCACAAACTTTGGCATGCTACTAGTCCTACATACTTACACCTATAAACCCCATTCAAACCTATTTAGGTTCATCTTATGGTGGACATGTTTGCCTGAAAAGGAATCTTTGAAATGTTTCATAGTTTTAGAAATATAGTGCTTTCAAATTTGAGAAATGTACAATGGGGCTCAATGGCAGATATTGGCACGTCAAAAAAGCACTTTCACCTAGAAACTCCATTCACACTTTTTATAATTCAGCTTACTGTGGAGACACATGCTGGAACTTTTTACTTTGAAATGTTTTGTAGTTTCTGAGTTATTTAACTTAAACGCCCAATGCATTCTCAATGGCAATAGCACAAACTTTGGCATGCTACTAGTCCTACATACTTACACCTAGAAACCCCATTCAAACCTATTTAGGTTCATCTTATGGTGGACATGTTTGCCTGAAAAGGAACCTTTGAAATCTTTCATAGTTTTAGAAATATAGTGTTTTCAAATTTGAGAAATCTACAATGGGGCTCAATGGCAGATATTGGCACGTCAAAAAAGCACTTTCACCTAGAAACTCCATTCACACTTTTTATAATTCAGCTTACTGTGGAGACACATGCTGGAACTTTTTACTTTGAAATGTTTTGAAGTTTCTGAGTTATTTAACTTAAACGCCCAATGTATTCTCAATGGCAATAGCACAAACTTTGGCATGCTACTAGTCCTACATACTTACACCTATAAACCCCATTCAAACCTATTTAGGTTCATCTTATGGTGGACATGTTTGCCTGAAAAGGAATCTTTGAAATGTTTCATAGTTTTAGAAATATAGTGCTTTCAAATTTGAGAAATGTACAATGGGGCTCAATGGCAGATATTGGCACGTCAAAAAATCACTTTCACCTAGAAACTCCATTCATACTTTTTATAATTCAGCTTACTGTGGAGACACATGCTGGAACTTTTTACTTTTAAATGTTTTGTAGTTTCTGAGTTATTTAACTTAAACGCCCAATGCATTCTCAATGGCAATAGCACAAACTTTGGCATGCTACTAGTCCTACATACTTACACCTAGAAACCCCATTCAAATCTATTTAGGTTCATCTTATGGTAGACATGTTTGCCTGCAAAGGAATCTTTGAAATGTTTCATAGTTTTAGAAATATAGTGCTTTCAAATTTGAGAAATCTACAATGGGGGTCAAAGGCAGATATTGGCACGTCAAAAAAGCACTTTCACCTAGAAACTCCATTCACACTTTTTATAATTCAGCTTACTGTGGAGACGCATGCTGGAACTTTTTACTTTGAAATGTTTTGTAGTTTCTGAGTTATTTAACTTAAACGCCCAATGCATTCTCAATGGCAATAGCACAAACTTTGGCATGCTACTAGTCCTACATACTTACACCTATAAACCCCATTCAAACCTATTTAGGTTCATCTTATGGTGGACATGTTTGCCTGAAAAGGAATCTTTGAAATGTTTCATAGTTTTAGAAATATAGTGCTTTCAATTTTGAGAAATGTACAATGGGGCTCAATGGCAGATATTGGCACGTCAAAAAAGCACTTTCACCTAGAAACTCCATTCACACTTTTTATAATTCAGCTTACTGTGGAGACACATGCTGGAACTTTTTACTTTGAAATGTTTTGTAGTTTCTGAGTTATTTAACTTAAACGCCCAATGCATTCTCAATGGCAATAGCACAAACTTTGGCATGCTACGAGTCCTACATACTTACACCTAGAAACCCCATTCAAACCTATTTAGGTTCATCTTATGGTGGACATGTTTGCCTGAAAAGGAATCTTTGAAATGTTTCATAGTTTTAGAAATATAGTGCTTTCAAATTTGAGAAATGTACAATGGGGCTCAATGGCAGATATTGGCACGTCAAAAAAGCAATTTCACCTAGAAACTCCATTCACACTTTTTATAATTCAGCTTACTGTGGAGACACATGCTGGAACTCTTTACTTTGAAATGTTTTGTAGTTTCTGAGTTATTTAACTTAAACGCCCAATGCATTCTCAATGGCAATAGCACAAACTTTGGCATGCTACTAGTCCTACATACTTACACCTAGAAACCCCATTCAAACCTATTTAGGTTCATCTTATGGTAGACATGTTTGCCTGAAAAGGAATCTTTGAAATGTTTCATAGTTTTAGAAATATAGTGCTTTCAAATTTGAGAAATCTACAATGGGGGTCAAAGGCAGATATTGGCACGTCAAAAAAGCACTTTCACCTAGAAACTCCATTCACACTTTGTATAATTCAGCTTACTGTGGAGACACATGCTGGAACTTTTTACTTTGAAATGTTTTGTAGTTTCTGAGTTATTTAACTTAAACGCCCAATGCATTCTCAATGGCAATAGCACAAACTTTGGCATGCTACTAGTCCTACATACTTACACCTATAAACCCCATTCAAACCTATTTAGGTTCATCTTATGGTGGACATGTTTGCCTGAAAAGGAATCTTTGAAATGTTTCATAGTTTTAGAAATATAGTGCTTTCAAATTTGAGAAATGTACAATGGGGCTCAATGGCAGATATTGGCACGTCAAAAAAGCACTTTCACCTAGAAACTCCATTCACACTTTTTATAATTCAGCTTACTGTGGAGACGCATGCTGGAACTTTTTACTTTGAAATGTTTTGTAGTTTCTGAGTTATTTAACTTAAACGCCCAATGCATTCTCAATGGCAATAGCACAAACTTTGGCATGCTACTAGTCCTACATACTTACACCTATAAACCCCATTCAAACCTATTTAGGTTCATCTTATGGTGGACATGTTTGCCTGAAAAGGAATCTTTGAAATGTTTCATAGTTTTAGAAATATAGTGCTTTCAATTTTGAGACATGTACAATGGGGCTCAATGGCAGATATTGGCACGTCAAAAAAGCACTTTCACCTAGAAACTCCATTCACACTTTTTATAATTCAGCTTACTGTGGAGACACATGCTGGAACTTTTTACTTTGAAATGTTTTGTAGTTTCTGAGTTATTTAACTTAAACGCCCAATGCATTCTCAATGGCAATAGCACAAACTTTGGCATGCTACGAGTCCTACATACTTACACCTAGAAACCCCATTCAAACCTATTTAGGTTCATCTTATGGTGGACATGTTTGCCTGAAAAGGAATCTTTGAAATGTTTCATAGTTTTAGAAATATAGTGCTTTCAAATTTGAGAAATGTACAATGGGGCTCAATGGCAGATATTGGCACGTCAAAAAAGCAATTTCACCTAGAAACTCCATTCACACTTTTTATAATTCAGCTTACTGTGGAGACACATGCTGGAACTCTTTACTTTGAAATGTTTTGTAGTTTCTGAGTTATTTAACTTAAACGCCCAATGCATTCTCAATGGCAATAGCACAAACTTTGGCATGCTACTAGTCCTACATACTTACACCTAGAAACCCCATTCAAACCTATTTAGGTTCATCTTATGGTAGACATGTTTGCCTGAAAAGGAATCTTTGAAATGTTTCATAGTTTTAGAAATATAGTGCTTTCAAATTTGAGAAATCTACAATGGGGGTCAAAGGCAGATATTGGCACGTCAAAAAAGCACTTTCACCTAGAAACTCCATTCACACTTTGTATAATTCAGCTTACTGTGGAGACACATGCTGGAACTTTTTACTTTGAAATGTTTTGTAGTTTCTGAGTTATTTAACTTAAACGCCCAATGCATTCTCAATGGCAATAGCACAAACTTTGGCATGCTACTAGTCCTACATACTTACACCTATAAACCCCATTCAAACCTATTTAGGTTCATCTTATGGTGGACATGTTTGCCTGAAAAGGAATCTTTGAAATGTTTCATAGTTTTAGAAATATAGTGCTTTCAAATTTGAGAAATGTACAATGGGGCTCAATGGCAGATATTGGCACGTCAAAAAAGCACTTTCACCTAGAAACTCCATTCACACTTTTTATAATTCAGCTTACTGTGGAGACACATGCTGGAACTTTTTACTTTGAAATGTTTTGTAGTTTCTGAGTTATTTAACTTAAACGCCCAATGCATTCTCAATGGCAATAGCACAAACTTTGGCATGCTACTAGTCCTACATACTTACACCTAGAAACCCCATTCAAACCTATTTAGGTTCATCTTATGGTAGACATGTTTGCCTGAAAAGGAATCTTTGAAATGTTTCATAGTTTTAGAAATATAGTGCTTTCAAATTTGAGAAATGTACAATGGGGCTCAATGGCAGATATTGGCACGTCAAAAAAGCACTTTCACCTAGAAACTCCATTCACACTTTTTATAATTCAGCTTACTGTGGAGACACATGCTGGAACTTTTTACTTTGAAATGTTTTGTAGTTTCTGAGTTATTTAACTTAAACGCCCAATACATTCTCAATGGCAATAGCACAAACTTTGGCATGCTACTAGTCCTACATACTTACACCTAGAAACCCCATTCAAACCTATTTAGGTTCATCTTATGGTGGACATGTTTGCCTGAAAAGGAATCTTTGAAATGTTTCATAGTTTTAGAAATATAGTGCTTTCAAATTTGAGAAATGTACAATGGGGCTCAATGGCAGATATTGGCACGTCAAAAAAGCACTTTGACCTAGAAACTCCATTCACACTTTTTATAATTCAGCTTACTGTGGAGACACATGCTGGAACTTTTTACTTTGAAATGTTTTGTAGTTTCTGAGTTATTTAACTTAAACGCCCAATGCATTCTCAATGGCAATAGCACAAACTTTGGCATGCTACTAGTCCTACATACTTACACCTATAAACCCCATTCAAACCTATTTAGGTTCATCTTATGGTGGACATGTTTGCCTGAAAAGGAATCTTTGAAATGTTTCATAGTTTTAGAAATATAGTGCTTTCAAATTTGAGAAATGTACAATGGGGCTCAATGGCAGATATTGGCACGTCAAAAAAGCACTTTCACCTAGAAACTCCATTCACACTTTTTATAATTCAGCTTACTGTGGAGACACATGCTGGAACTTTTTACTTTGAAATGTTTTGTAGTTTCTGAGTTATTTAACTTAAACGCCCAATGCATTCTCAATGGCAATAGCACAAACTTTGGCATGCTACTAGTCCTACATACTTACACCTATAAACCCCATTCAAACCTATTTAGGTTCATCTTATGGTGGACATGTTTGCCTGAAAAGGAATCTTTGAAATGTTTCATAGTTTTAGAAATATAGTGCTTTCAAATTTGAGAAATGTACAATGGGGCTCAATGGCAGATATTGGCACGTCAAAAAAGCACTTTCACCTAGAAACTCCATTCATACTTTTTATAATTCAGCTTACTGTGGAGACACATGCTGGAACTTTTTACTTTGAAATGTTTTGTAGTTTCTGAGTTATTTAACTTAAACGCCCAATGCATTCTCAATGGCAATAGCACAAACTTTGGCATGCTACTAGTCCTACATACTTACACCTAGAAACCCCATTCAAACCTATTTAGGTTCATCTTATGGTAGACATGTTTGCCTGAAAAGGAATCTTTGAAATGTTTCATAGTTTTAGAAATATAGTGCTTTCAAATTTGAGAAATCTACAATGGGGGTCAAAGGCAGATATTGGCACGTCAAAAAAGCACTTTCACCTAGAAACTCCATTCACACTTTTTATAATTCAGCTTACTGTGGAGACACATGCTGGAACTTTTTACTTTGAAATGTTTTGTAGTTTCTGAGTTATTTAACTTAAACGCCCAATGCATTCTCAATGGCAATAGCACAAACTTTGGCATGCTACTAGTCCTACATACTTACACCTATAAACCCCATTCAAACCTATTTAGGTTCATCTTTCATTTGTTTTGGGCACGGTCGGAATTCTATGCTCGTGATGGCCTGCACCCAAGTGTATTAGGGAAAAATTCGCTATCATTTCATATACAGCGCACTCTGAGCGCTGCCACTGTGGTAAACAATGCTTCCCACGCTGCTAACTGACTGTTTGTTCCACACTCAAATACGTCCGTATCTCAACAGGTCTCTCCTGGTCTGACAGACTTTAGTCCCACGTTTGCTCACCGTCCCTGTGCTGCTTCTGCCCCCTTGTGGCCGGATGGTTTTGCTGCGGAATTCCCACCCTCAACTAGAGAGGAAACGAATATTGCAAACTCTGCTTATAATCATAATCTTAGAAATACTTCCTTTGATACTTGCACTCTAATAATTCCTGTGTTGTGTTTAACCACCCGCCTACCAAGACAGAATGATAGGCCAAGTGGTATTAATATAAAAAATTTAATCAGTATCCACAAACATTCATCTGTTTTTTCTAAGACATCTATTACAAATGCACCTGGAATATTAATATTAACACCAGAAGCATTCTCATCACGAAAACATGGGCTAGGACTCCTATGTCTAAATGTGAGGAGCTTTGTAGCTAATATTGACTATATAAAAACCCTGATTCTTCGATCCAAGCCGGATGTGTTTGTGGCCACTGAATCATGGCTAAAATCACATGTCACTGACAATCAAATAGCACTAGATGGTTATAGTGTTTTTAGATGTGACAGAATACCAAAAAATAAGATGGGCGGTGGAGTAGCTATTTATATTAAATCTACAATTGGCGTAAATATCTTACTGTCATCCTCCGTTCCAAATGAATTTGAATGCCTCGTTGTTCAAATAGAACTGGGCCAAACAAATGTTGTAATAGCAGGCATATATCGCCCCCCACGTGCTCCACCAAGTGCTATAGAAAAACTATCGCATATCCTTTCGGATTATGCCAATACGGAGCTCCTGGTCACCGGAGATGCAAACTCGGACTGGCTTTCCCAATCCCCCAGCACTTTTAAGGAGGTATGTGTTAACCTTAATTTAACACAATTAATTAAAGATTTTACTCGACCGAATTTAAAAAATATTGATAGATCAACCTTGATTGATGTCATTTTAACAAACAGACCACATAAATATAATTTGAGTGGGGTTTTGCCACTGGGTTTCAGCGATCATTGCCCCGTGGCATGTATTAGAGATATGAAAGCCCCCAAAACTCCAACTTGTTTTGTCACTAAAAGAAACTTTAAAAATTTTAGTGACCAAGGCTTCCTGCACGAGATCTCTCGTAGCGACCTGAGCCTTTCTGGTGTTATCCCAGATCCTGATCTTGCACTAAATCATTTAACCACTGTTTTTAATACTATCACTGATAGGCTTGCTCCTTTTAAAAGGCTAAGAATAAAAAATAGATCAAATCCCTGGTTCACAAATGTTCTATCCATGGAACTGCGAGCAAGGGATAAAGCATGGCGGGCAGCAAGGACATCTAAGAGAGAAGCAGATTGGCACGTCTTTAGACGGCTGAGAAACAAATGCTGCCTGCTTACAACGAAGGCCAAATCAGATTTTTACTGTTCATCACTGGTACAATCTGAAAATAATCCTTAAAAATTCTGGAAAATTGTAAAATCCCTAAACTCTGGTCCTATTGCATCTGCACTGCCAAAATCTCTTGACACAGAGGGTGGCCCTATTACTGATAAACACCTGATGTGTGATTTCTTTAATCAACATTTTATAACCGCTGGAAATCTTTTTGAAAGATCCGATCCCTCCCCTGCAGGAGGTTTATCTGCAGCTGATTCAAGCACATCCACAGTGGAGGAAAACAGAGATTCGTTTTCATTCAAAGAGTTTACTGTGACAGATGTTTTACTTGAGCTAACTCATATTGATGCGAACAAATCCACTGGCGAGGACAATATGGTGCCTAGTTTGCTAAAACTTGCAGCTCCACTGATTGCCCCATCTGTAACGCATATTTTTTATTTATCCATAGCTTCAGGAACTATTCCAATTGTGTGGAAATCTGCACAAGTAAGCCCACTATTCAAAGGGGGAGATGCAAGTGCGGTTAATAATTATAGGCCCATTTCTAAATTATCATGCCTGGCTAAAATCTTCGAAGCACTTGTCAAACAGCAGCTCTGTAGCTTTTTAAGCATTAATAACATCTTGAACACTTTTCAGTCAGGCTTCAGGCCTGGACACAGTACAACCACAGCAACATCATTGGTCGTAAATGACATAGCAACTGCACTGGACAAAAAATTAAAATGTGCAGCCATTTTTATTGACCTGGCAAAAGCCTTCGATACGGTGGATCATACCATTTTAATGCAGAGATTAAAATGTATTGGTTTAGATAGCATGGCCTGTTCTTGGTTCCAGGACTATTTATCAAACAGAACCCAAGCCATTATGGTTGGAGACATTAAATCGAACTTCTTAGAAGTTAAAAAAGGAGTCCCCCAAGGCTCCATACTTGGACCCATTTTATTTACTATTTATATTAATGCAATCTCAAAGAACATTGAGAACTGCGATATTCATTTTTATGCTGATGACACAATTTTATACACCACTGCCCCATCAAGTAGTCAAGCTATATTTAACTTACAATCTGCTTTTAACATTATTCAGCATGCACTAGTGGATCTTAAACTTGCCCTAAATGTAGGCAAGACGAAGTACATGTTGTTTTCAAATAAAACAAAAGTGGAAACAGGTGACCCCATATTGTCTCTGAGAGGGGCACACATTGAGCGGGTCTCATCATATAAGTATTTAGGGATCTGGCTAGATGAGGATTTCTCTTTTAAAACACATATAGCAAATCTAACAAAGAAAATCAAACCTAAAATTGGCTTCCTCTATCGAAATAGATTATGTTTCTCTAAAGAGAATAGAAAGAGGATAATCCAAGCAACAATTATGCCAATTTTTGATTATGGAGATATCCTGTATATGCATGCCACTGACAGCATTCTAAAACCCTTGGACGCAATTTATCACAGTGCACTCCGCTTTATTACAGGAGCAGGTTTCAGAACACATCACTGTGCATTATATACCTCAGTAGAATGGTCCTCTCTGGCTCTTAGAAGGAAACAACATGCTACCCTGTTCACGTATAAAGCTTTAATTGGTAAACTACCTCTGTATTTAACAAAACTGCTAGCTCTCAATACATCAGCTTATGGTACTAGATCACAAGATATGCTTTTATTGAAGGTACCAAAAACTACTACTAAATTGGGAGATACTGCCTTCAGGGTGTATGCTCCACATTTATGGAATGGTTGTCAAAATAAATTGAAGTTGAATGTTTTTATTTCGTTTACTACTTTTAAGATACTCTTAACTGACCTCACACTAGAGGAAGGCATATGCACCTGTTTTCTGTAACATTTGGTTACAAGGTTTTGTTTCTGTGTGTATGTGCTTGTGGATTATATTTGTTGTACTGTGTGTCCATGTCATGTATGTAAAATGTAAATGTTCTTATTTGTATACAGGGCGCCATTGAAAAAGAGACCCTGGTCTCAATTGGATTCCCCTGAAATAAAGGTTACAAACAAACAATCTTATGGTGGACATGTTTGCCTGAAAAGGAATCTTTGAAATGTTTCATAGTTTTAGAAATATAGTGCTTTCAAATTTGAGAAATGTACAATGGGGCTCAATGGCAGATATTGGCACGTCAAAAAAGCACTTTCACCTAGAAACTCCATTCATACTTTTTATAATTCAGCTTACTGTGGAGACACATGCTGGAACTTTTTACTTTGAAATGTTTTGTAGTTTCTGAGTTATTTAACTTAAACGCCCAATGCATTCTCAATGGCAATAGCACAAACTTTGGCATGCTACTAGTCCTACATACTTACACCTAGAAACCCCATTCAAACCTATTTAGGTTCATCTTATGGTAGACATGTTTGCCTGAAAAGGAATCTTTGAAATGTTTCATAGTTTTAGAAATATAGTGCTTTCAAATTTGAGAAATCTACAATGGGGGTCAAAGGCAGATATTGGCACGTCAAAAAAGCACTTTCACCTAGAAACTCCATTCACACTTTTTATAATTCAGCTTACTGTGGAGACACATGCTGGAACTTTTTACTTTGAAATGTTATGTAGTTTCTGAGTTATTTAACTTAAACGCCCAATGCATTCTCAATGGCAATAGCACAAACTTTGGCATGCTACTAGTCCTACATACTTACACCTATAAACCCCATTCAAACCTATTTAGGTTCATCTTATGGTGGACATGTTTGCCTGAAAAGGAATCTTTGAAATGTTTCATAGTTTTAGAAATATAGTGCTTTCAAATTTGAGAAATGTACAATGGGGCTCAATGGCAGATATTGGCACGTCAAAAAAGCACTTTCACCTAGAAACTCCATTCACACTTTTTATAATTCAGCTTACTGTGGAGACACATGCTGGAACTTTTTACTTTGAAATGTTTTGTAGTTTCTGAGTTATTTAACTTAAACGCCCAATGCATTCTCAATGGCAATAGCACAAACTTTGGCATGCTACTAGTCCTACATACTTACACCTAGAAACCCCATTCAAACCTATTTAGGTTCATCTTATGGTGGACATGTTTGCCTGAAAAGGAATCTTTGAAATGTTTCATAGTTTTAGAAATATAGTGCTTTCAAATTTGAGAAATGTACAATGGGGCTCAATGGCAGATATTGGCACATCAAAAAAGCACTTTCACCTAGAAACTCCATTCACACTTTTTATAATTCAGCTTACTGTGGAGACACATGCTGGAACTTTTTACTTTGAAATGTTTTGTAGTTTCTGAGTTATTTAACTTAAACGCCCAATGCATTCTCAATGGCAATAGCACAAACTTTGGCATTCTACTAGTCCTACATACTTACACTTAGAAACCCCATTCAAACCTATTTAGGTTCATCTTATGGTGGACATGTTTGCCTGAAAAGGAATCTTTGAAATGTTTCATAGTTTTAGAAATATAGTGCTTTCAAATTTGAGAAATGTACAATGGGGCTCAATGGCAGATATTGGCACGTCAAAAAAGCACTTTCACCTAGAAACTCCATTCACACTTTTTATAATTCAGCTTACTGTGGAGACACATGATGGAACTTTTTACTTTGAAATGTTTTGTAGTTTCTGAGTTATTTAACTTAAACGCCCAATGCATTCTCAATGGCAATAGCACAAACTTTGGCATGCTACTAGTCCTACATACTTACACCTATAAACCCCATTCAAACCTATTTAGGTTCATCTTATGGTGGACATATGTTTGCCTGAAAAGGAATCTTTGAAATGTTTCATAGTTTTAGAAATATAGTGCTTTCAAATTTGAGAAATGTACAATGGGGCTCAATGGCAGATATTGGCACGTCAAAAAAGCACTTTCACCTAGAAACTCCATTCACACTTTTTATAATTCAGCTTACTGTGGAGACACATGCTGGAACTTTTTACTTTGAAATGTTTTGTAGTTTCTGAGTTATTTAACTTAAACGCCCAATGCATTCTCAATGGCAATAGCACAAACTTTGGCATGCTACTAGTCCTACATACTTACACCTAGAAACCCCATTCAAACCTATTTAGGTTCATCTTATGGTAGACATGTTTGCCTGAAAAGGAATCTTTGAAATGTTTCATAGTTTTAGAAATATAGTGCTTTCAAATTTGAGAAATCTACAATGGGGGATCAAAGGCAGATATTGGCACGTCAAAAAAGCACTTTCACCTAGAAACTCCATTCACACTTTTTATAATTCAGCTTACTGTAGAGACACATGCTGGAACTTTTTACTTTGAAATGTTTTGTAGTTTCTGAGTTATTTAACTTAAACGCCCAATGCATTCTCAATGGCAATAGCACAAACTTTGGCATGCTACTAGTCCTACATACTTACACCTAGAAACCCCATTCAAACATATTTAGGTTCATCTTATGGTGGACATGTTTGCCTGAAAAGGAATCTTTGAAATGTTTCATAGTTTTAGAAATATAGTGCTTTCAAATTTGAGAAATGTACAATGGGGCTCAATGGCAGATATTGGCACGTCAAAAAAGCACTTTCACCTAGAAACTCCATTCACACTTTTTATAATTCAGCTTACTGTGGAGACACATGCTGGAACTTTTTACTTTGAAATGTTTTGTAGTTTCTGAGTTATTTAACTTAAACGCCCAATGCATTCTCAATGGCAATAGCACAAACTTTGGCATGCTACTAGTCCTACATACTTACACCTAGAAACCCCATTCAAACCTATTTAGGTTCATCTTATGGTGGACATGTTTGCCTGAAAAGGAATCTTTGAAATGTTTCATAGTTTTAGAAATATAGTGCTTTCAAATTTGAGAAATGTACAATGGGGCTCAATGGCAGATATTGGCACGTCAAAAAAGCACTTTCACCTAGAAACTCCATTCACACTTTTTATAATTCAGCTTACTGTGGAGACACATGCTGGAACTTTTTACTTTGAAATGTTTTGTAGTTTCTGAGTTATTTAACTTAAACGCCCAATGCATTCTTAATGGCAATAGCACAAACTTTGGCATGCTACTAGTCCTACATACTTACACCTAGAAACCCCATTCAAACCTATTTAGGTTCATCTTATGGTGGTCATGTTTGCCTGAAAAGGAATCTTTGAAATGTTTCATAGTTTTAGAAATATAGTGCTTTCAAATTTGAGAAATGTACAATGGGGCTCAATGGCAGATATTGGCACGTCAAAAAAGCACTTTCACCTAGAAACTCCATTCACACTTTTTATAATTCAGCTTACTGTGGAGACACATGCTGGAACTTTTTACTTTGAAATGTTTTGTAGTTTCTGAGTTATTTAACTTAAACGCCCAATACATTCTCAATGGCAATAGCACAAACTTTGGCATGCTACTAGTCCTACATACTTACACCTAGAAACCCCATTCAAACCTATTTAGGTTCATCTTATGGTGGACATGTTTGCCTGAAAAGGAATCTTTGAAATGTTTCATAGTTTTAGAAATATAGTGCTTTCAAATTTGAGAAATGTACAATGGGGCTCAATGGCAGATATTGGCACGTCAAAAAAGCACTTTCACCTAGAAACTCCATTGACACTTTTTATAATTCAGCTTACTGTGGAGACACATGCTGGAACTTTTTACTTTGAAATGTTTTGTAGTTTCTGAGTTATTTAACTTAAACGCCCAATGCATTCTCAATGGCAATAGCACAAACTTTGGCATGCTACTAGTCCTACATACTTACACCTAGAAACCCCATTCAAACCTATTTAGGTTAATCTTATGGTGGTCATGTTTGCCTGAAAAGGAATCTTTGAAATGTTTCATAGTTTTAGAAATATAGTGCTTTCAAATTTGAGAAATGTACAATGGGGCTCAATGGCAGATATTGGCACGTCAAAAAAGCAATTTCACCTAGAAACTCCATTCACACTTTTTATAATTCAGCTTACTGTGGAGACACATGCTGGAACTTCTTACTTTGAAATGTTTTGTAGTTTCTGAGTTATTTAACTTAAACGCCCAATGCATTCTCAATGGCAATAGCACAAACTTTGGCATGCTACTAGTCCTACATACTTACACCTAGAAACCCCATTCAAACCTATTTAGGTTCATCTTATGGTGGACATGTTTGCCTGAAAAGGAATCTTTGAAATGTTTCATAGTTTTAGAAATATAGTGCTTTCAAATTTGAGAAATGTACAATGGGGCTCAATGGCAGATATTGGCACGTCAAAAAAGCACTTTCACCTAGAAACTCCATTCACACTTTTTATAATTCAGCTTACTGTGGAGACACATGCTGGAACTTTTTACTTTGAAATGTTTTGTAGTTTCTGAGTTATTTAACTTAAACGCCCAATGCATTCTTAATGGCAATAGCACAAACTTTGGCATGCTACTAGTCCTACATACTTACACCTAGAAACCCCATTCAAACCTATTTAGGTTCATCTTATGGTGGTCATGTTTGCCTGAAAAGGAATCTTTGAAATGTTTCATAGTTTTAGAAATATAGTGCTTTCAAATTTGAGAAATGTACAATGGGGCTCAATGGCAGATATTGGCACGTCAAAAAAGCACTTTCACCTAGAAACTCCATTCACACTTTTTATAATTCAGCTTACTGTGGAGACACATGCTGGAACTTTTTACTTTGAAATGTTTTGTAGTTTCTGAGTTATTTAACTTAAACGCCCAATACATTCTCAATGGCAATAGCACAAACTTTGGCATGCTACTAGTCCTACATACTTACACCTAGAAACCCCATTCAAACCTATTTAGGTTCATCTTATGGTGGACATGTTTGCCTGAAAAGGAATCTTTGAAATGTTTCATAGTTTTAGAAATATAGTGCTTTCAAATTTGAGAAATGTACAATGGGGCTCAATGGCAGATATTGGCACGTCAAAAAAGCACTTTCACCTAGAAACTCCATTGACACTTTTTATAATTCAGCTTACTGTGGAGACACATGCTGGAACTTTTTACTTTGAAATGTTTTGTAGTTTCTGAGTTATTTAACTTAAACGCCCAATGCATTCTCAATGGCAATAGCACAAACTTTGGCATGCTACTAGTCCTACATACTTACACCTAGAAACCCCATTCAAACCTATTTAGGTTAATCTTATGGTGGTCATGTTTGCCTGAAAAGGAATCTTTGAAATGTTTCATAGTTTTAGAAATATAGTGCTTTCAAATTTGAGAAATGTACAATGGGGCTCAATGGCAGATATTGGCACGTCAAAAAAGCAATTTCACCTAGAAACTCCATTCACACTTTTTATAATTCAGCTTACTGTGGAGACACATGCTGGAACTTCTTACTTTGAAATGTTTTGTAGTTTCTGAGTTATTTAACTTAAACGCCCAATGCATTCTCAATGGCAATAGCACAAACTTTGGCATGCTACTAGTCCTACATACTTACACCTAGAAACCCCATTCAAACCTATTTAGGTTCATCTTATGGTGGACATGTTTGCCTGAAAAGGAATCTTTGAAATGTTTCATAGTTTTAGAAATATAGTGCTTTCAAATTTGAGAAATGTACAATGGGGCTCAATGGCAGATATTGGCACGTCAAAAAAGCACTTTCACCTAGAAACTCCATTCACACTTTTTATAATTCAGCTTACTGTGGAGACACATGCTGGAACTTTTTACTTTGAAATGTTTTGTAGTTTCTGAGTTATTTAACTTAAACGCCCAATGCATTCTCAATGGCAATAGCACAAACTTTGGCATGCTACTAGTCCTACATACTTACACCTAGAAACCCCATTCAAACCTATTTAGGTTCATCTTATGGTGGACATGTTTGCCTGAAAAGGAACCTTTGAAATCTTTCATAGTTTTAGAAATATAGTGCTTTCAAATTTGAGAAATCTACAATGGGGCTCAATGGCAGATATTGGCACGTCAAAAAAGCACTTTCACCTAGAAACTCCATTCACACTTTTTATAATTCAGCTTACTGTGGAGACACATGCTGGAACTTTTTACTTTGAAATGTTTTGAAGTTTCTGAGTTATTTAACTTAAACGCCCAATGTATTCTCAATGGCAATAGCACAAACTTTGGCATGCTACTAGTCCTACATACTTACACCTATAAACCCCATTCAAACCTATTTAGGTTCATCTTATGGTGGACATGTTTGCCTGAAAAGGAATCTTTGAAATGTTTCATAGTTTTAGAAATATAGTGCTTTCAAATTTGAGAAATGTACAATGGGGCTCAATGGCAGATATTGGCACGTCAAAAAATCACTTTCACCTAGAAACTCCATTCATACTTTTTATAATTCAGCTTACTGTGGAGACACATGCTGGAACTTTTCACTTTGAAATGTTTTGTAGTTTCTGAGTTATTTAACTTAAACGCCCAATGCATTCTCAATGGCAATAGCACAAACTTTGGCATGCTACTAGTCCTACATACTTACACCTAGAAACCCCATTCAAACCTATTTAGGTTCATCTTATGGTAGACATGTTTGCCTGAAAAGGAATCTTTGAAATGTTTCATAGTTTTAGAAATATAGTGCTTTCAAATTTGAGAAATCTACAATGGGGGTCAAAGGCAGATATTGGCACGTCAAAAAAGCACTTTCACCTAGAAACTCCATTCACACTTTTTATAATTCAGCTTACTGTGGAGACACATGCTGGAACTTTTTACTTTGAAATGTTTTGTAGTTTCTGAGTTATTTAACTTAAACGCCCAATGCATTCTCAATGGCAATAGCACAAACTTTGGCATGCTACTAGTCCTACATACTTACACCTATAAACCCCATTCAAACCTATTTAGGTTCATCTTATGGTGGACATGTTTGCCTGAAAAGGAATCTTTGAAATGTTTCATAGTTTTAGAAATATAGTGCTTTCAAATTTGAGAAATGTACAATGGGGCTCAATGGCAGATATTGGCACGTCAAAAAAGCACTTTCACCTAGAAACTCCATACACACTTTTTATAATTCAGCTTACTGTGGAGACACATGCTGGAACTTTTTACTTTGAAATGTTTTGTAGTTTCTGAGTTATTTAACTTAAACGCCCAATACATTCTCAATGGCAATAGCACAAACTTTGGCATGCTACTAGTCCTACATACTTACACCTAGAAACCCCATTCAAACCTATTTAGGTTCATCTTATGGTGGACATGTTTGCCTGAAAAGGAATCTTTGAAATGTTTCATAGTTTTAGAAATATAGTGCTTTCAAATTTGAGAAATGTACAATGGGGCTCAATGGCAGATATTGGCACGTCAAAAAAGCAATTTCACCTAGAAACTCCATTCACACTTTTTATAATTCAGCTTACTGTGGAGACACATGCTGGAACTTTTTACTTTGAAATGTTTTGTAGTTTCTGAGTTATTTAACTTAAACGCCCAATGCATTCTCAATGGCAATAGCACAAACTTTGGCATGCTACTAGTCCTACATACTTACACCTAGAAACCCCATTCAAACCTATTTAGGTTCATCTTATGGTGGACATGTTTGCCTGAAAAGGAATCTTTGAAATGTTTCATAGTTTTAGAAATATAGTGCTTTCAAATTTGAGAAATGTACAATGGGGCTCAATGGCAGATATTGGCACGTCAAAAAAGCACTTTCACCTAGAAACTCCATTCACACTTTTTATAATTCAGCTTACTGTGGAGACACATGCTGGAACTTTTTACTTTGAAATGTTTTGTAGTTTCTGAGTTATTTAACTTAAACGCCCAATGCATTCTCAATGGCAATAGCACAAACTTTGGCATGCTACTAGTCCTACATACTTACACCTAGAAACCCCATTCAAACCTATTTAGGTTCATCTTATGGTGGACATGTTTGCCTGAAAAGGAATCTTTGAAATGTTTCATAGTTTTAGAAATATAGTGCTTTCAAATTTGAGAAATGTACAATGGGGCTCAATGGCAGATATTGGCACTTCAAAAAAGCACTTTCACCTAGAAACTCCATTCACACTTTTTATAATTCAGCTTACTGTGGAGACACATGCTGGAACATTTTACTTTGAAATGTTTTGTAGTTTCTGAGTTATTTAACTTAAACGCCCAATGCATTCTCAATGGCAATAGCACAAACTTTGGCATTCTACTAGTCCTACATACTTACACTTAGAAACCCCATTCAAACCTATTTAGGTTCATCTTATGGTGGACATGTTTGCCTGAAAAGGAATCTTTGAAATGTTTCATAGTTTTAGAAATATAGTGCTTTCAAATTTGAGAAATGTACAATGGGGCTCAATGGCAGATATTGGCACGTCAAAAAAGCACTTTCACCTAGAAACTCCATTCACACTTTTTATAATTCAGCTTACTGTGGAGACACATGATGGAACTTTTTACTTTGAAATGTTTTGTAGTTTCTGAGTTATTTAACTTAAACGCCCAATGCATTCTCAATGGCAATAGCACAAACTTTGGCATGCTACTAGTCCTACATACTTACACCTATAAACCCCATTCAAACCTATTTAGGTTCATCTTATAGTGGACATATGTTTGCCTGAAAAGGAATCTTTGAAATGTTTCATAGTTTTAGAAATATAGTGCTTTCAAATTTGAGAAATGTACAATGGGGCTCAATGGCAGATATTGGCACGTCAAAAAAGCACTTTCACCTAGAAACTCCATTCACACTTTTTATAATTCAGCTTACTGTGGAGACACATGCTGGAACTTTTTACTTTGAAATGTTTTGTAGTTTCTGAGTTATTTAACTTAAACGCCCAATGCATTCTCAATGGCAATAGCACAAACTTTGGCATGCTACTAGTCCTACATACTTACACCTAGAAACCCCATTCAAACCTATTTAGGTTCATCTTATGGTAGACATGTTTGCCTGAAAAGGAATCTTTGAAATGTTTCATAGTTTTAGAAATATAGTGCTTTCAAATTTGAGAAATCTACAATGGGGGATCAAAGGCAGATATTGGCACGTCAAAAAAGCACTTTCACCTAGAAACTCCATTCACACTTTTTATAATTCAGCTTACTGTAGAGACACATGCTGGAACTTTTTACTTTGAAATGTTTTGTAGTTTCTGAGTTATTTAACTTAAACGCCCAATGCATTCTCAATGGCAATAGCACAAACTTTGGCATGCTACTAGTCCTACATACTTACACCTAGAAACCCCATTCAAACCTATTTAGGTTCATCTTATGGTGGACATGTTTGCCTGAAAAGGAATCTTTGAAATGTTTCATAGTTTTAGAAATATAGTGCTTTCAAATTTGAGAAATGTACAATGGGGCTCAATGGCAGATATTGGCACGTCAAAAAAGCACTTTCACCTAGAAACTCCATTCACACTTTTTATAATTCAGCTTACTGTGGAGACACATGCTGGAACTTTTTACTTTGAAATGTTTTGTAGTTTCTGAGTTATTAAACTTAAACGCCCAATGCATTCTTAATGGCAATAGCACAAACTTTGGCATGCTACTAGTCCTACATACTTACACCTAGAAACCCCATTCAAACCTATTTAGGTTCATCTTATGGTGGTCATGTTTGCCTGAAAAGGAATCTTTGAAATGTTTCATAGTTTTAGAAATATAGTGCTTTCAAATTTGAGAAATGTACAATGGGGCTCAATGGCAGATATTGGCACGTCAAAAAAGCACTTTCACCTAGAAACTCCATTCACACTTTTTATAATTCAGCTTACTGTGGAGACACATGCTGGAACTTTTTACTTTGAAATGTTTTGTAGTTTCTGAGTTATTTAACTTAAACGCCCAATACATTCTCAATGGCAATAGCACAAACTTTGGCATGCTACTAGTCCTACATACTTACACCTAGAAACCCCATTCAAACCTATTTAGGTTCATCTTATGGTGGACATGTTTGCCTGAAAAGGAATCTTTGAAATGTTTCATAGTTTTAGAAATATAGTGCTTTCAAATTTGAGAAATGTACAATGGGGCTCAATGGCAGATATTGGCACGTCAAAAAAGCACTTTCACCTAGAAACTCCATTGACACTTTTTATAATTCAGCTTACTGTGGAGACACATGCTGGAACTTTTTACTTTGAAATGTTTTGTAGTTTCTGAGTTATTTAACTTAAACGCCCAATGCATTCTCAATGGCAATAGCACAAACTTTGGCATGCTACTAGTCCTACATACTTACACCTAGAAACCCCATTCAAACCTATTTAGGTTAATCTTATGGTGGTCATGTTTGCCTGAAAAGGAATCTTTGAAATGTTTCATAGTTTTAGAAATATAGTGCTTTCAAATTTGAGAAATGTACAATGGGGCTCAATGGCAGATATTGGCACGTCAAAAAAGCAATTTCACCTAGAAACTCCATTCACACTTTTTATAATTCAGCTTACTGTGGAGACACATGCTGGAACTTCTTACTTTGAAATGTTTTGTAGTTTCTGAGTTATTTAACTTAAACGCCCAATGCATTCTCAATGGCAATAGCACAAACTTTGGCATGCTACTAGTCCTACATACTTACACCTAGAAACCCCATTCAAACCTATTTAGGTTAATCTTATGGTGGTCATGTTTGCCTGAAAAGGAATCTTTGAAATGTTTCATAGTTTTAGAAATATAGTGCTTTCAAATTTGAGAAATGTACAATGGGGCTCAATGGCAGATATTGGCACGTCAAAAAAGCAATTTCACCTAGAAACTCCATTCACACTTTTTATAATTCAGCTTACTGTGGAGACACATGCTGGAACTTCTTACTTTGAAATGTTTTGTAGTTTCTGAGTTATTTAACTTAAACGCCCAATGCATTCTCAATGGCAATAGCACAAACTTTGGCATGCTACTAGTCCTACATACTTACACCTAGAAACCCCATTCAAACCTATTTAGGTTCATCTTATGGTGGACATGTTTGCCTGAAAAGGAATCTTTGAAATGTTTCATAGTTTTAGAAATATAGTGCTTTCAAATTTGAGAAATGTACAATGGGGCTCAATGGCAGATATTGGCACGTCAAAAAAGCAATTTCACCTAGAAACTCCATTCACACTTTTTATAATTCAGCTTACTGTGGAGACACATGCTGGAACTTTTTACTTTGAAATGTTTTGTAGTTTCTGAGTTATTTAACTTAAACGCCCAATGCATTCTCAATGGCAATAGCACAAACTTTGGCATGCTACTAGTCCTACATACTTACACCTAGAAACCCCATTCAAACCTATTTAGGTTCATCTTATGGTGGACATGTTTGCCTGAAAAGGAATCTTTGAAATGTTTCATAGTTTTAGAAATATAGTGCTTTCAAATTTGAGAAATGTACAATGGGGCTCAATGGCAGATATTGGCACGTCAAAAAAGCACTTTCACCTAGAAACTCCATTCACACTTTTTATAATTCAGCTTACTGTGGAGACACATGCTGGAACTTTTTACTTTGAAATGTTTTGTAGTTTCTGAGTTATTTAACTTAAACGCCCAATGCATTCTCAATGGCAATAGCACAAACTTTGGCATGCTACTAGTCCTACATACTTACACATAGAAACCCCATTCAAACCTATTTAGGTTCATCTTATGGTGGACATGTTTGCCTGAAAAGGAATCTTTGAAATGTTTCATAGTTTTAGAAATATAGTGCTTTCAAATTTGAGAAATGTACAATGGGGCTCAATGGCAGATATTGGCACGTCAAAAAAGCAATTTCACCTAGAAACTCCATTCACACTTTTTATAATTCAGCTTACTGTGGAGACACATGCTGGAACTTTTTACTTTGAAATGTTTTGTAGTTTCTGAGTTATTTAACTTAAACGCCCAATGCATTCTCAATGGCAATAGCACAAACTTTGGCATGCTACTAGTCCTACATACTTACACCTAGAAACCCCATTCAAACCTATTTAGGTTCATCTTATGGTGGACATGTTTGCCTGAAAAGGAATCTTTGAAATGTTTCATAGTTTTAGAAATATAGTGCTTTCAAATTTGAGAAATGTACAATGGGGCTCAATGGCAGATATTGGCACGTCAAAAAAGCACTTTCACCTAGAAACTCCATTCACACTTTTTATAATTCAGCTTACTGTGGAGACACATGCTGGAACTTTTTACTTTGAAATGTTTTGTAGTTTCTGAGTTATTTAACTTAAACGCCCAATGCATTCTCAATGGCAATAGCACAAACTTTGGCATGCTACTAGTCCTACATACTTACACATAGAAACCCCATTCAAACCTATTTAGGTTCATCTTATGGTGGACATGTTTGCCTGAAAAGGAATCTTTGAAATGTTTCATAGTTTTAGAAATATAGTGCTTTCAAATTTGAGAAATGTACAATGGGGCTCAATGGCAGATATTGGCACGTCAAAAAAGCACTTTCACCTAGAAACTCCATTCACACTTTTTATAATTCAGCTTACTGTGGAGACACATGCTGGAACTTTTTACTTTGAAATGTTTTGTAGTTTCTGAGTTATTTAACTTAAACGCCCAATGCATTCTCAATGGCAATAGCACAAACTTTGGCATGCTACTAGTCCTACATACTTACACCTATAAACCCCATTCAAACCTATTTAGGTTCATCTTATGGTGGACATGTTTGCCTGAAAAGGAATCTTTGAAATGTTTCATAGTTTTAGAAATATAGTGCTTTCAAATTTGAGAAATGTACAATGGGGCTCAATGGCAGATATTGGCACGTCAAAAAAGCACTTTCACCTAGAAACTCCATTCACACTTTTTATAATTCAGCTTACTGTGGAGACACATGCTGGAACTTTTTACTTTGAAATGTTTTGTAGTTTCTGAGTTATTTAACTTAAACGCCCAATGCATTCTCAATGGCAATAGCACAAACTTTGGCATGCTACTAGTCCTACATACTTACACCTAGAAACCCCATTCAAACCTATTTAGGTTCATCTTATGGTAGACATGTTTGCCTGAAAAGGAATCTTTGAAATGTTTCATAGTTTTAGAAATATAGTGCTTTCAAATTTGAGAAATCTACAATGGGGGTCAAAGGCAGATATTGGCACGTCAAAAAAGCACTTTCACCTAGAAACTCCATTCACACTTTTTATAATTCAGCTTACTGTAGAGACACATGCTGGAACTTTTTACTTTGAAATGTTTTGTAGTTTCTGAGTTATTTAACTTAAACGCCCAATGCATTCTCAATGGGTAGCGGTCTGACTCTGCATTTGCTTGTAAAGCTGCACTTTGGTTCACAGTAAGTGAAAACATACTCTGAACTTTGATCTACATTTCCTTCCTTTATTTGTACTATCTGTTTGTCTTAAGTCTGTGTTTTTATACTCTGAGCCAATTTCACTGTTTACATTCAGAAGCTCAGTTGGAACACTATCAGATTGTATTTCTGAATCTGAACAAAGAGACTAGGACTAATTGAAATCAATTGAGCTATCAATAACAGCTCACTTGATCTCTTAGCTCCTCCCTTCATTTTTGAAAAAGCTCTTCCAACCCTATATAGGGTGATCAGTTTCAGACACACTCTGGGTAGCGGTCTGACTCTGCATTTGCTTGTAAAGCTGCACTTTGGTTCACAGTAAGTGAAAACATACTCTGAACTTTGATCTACATTTCCTTCCTTTATTTGTACTATCTGTTTGTCTTAAGTCTGTGTTTTTATACTCTGAGCCAATTTCACTGTTTACATTCAGAAGCTCAGTTGGAACACTATCAGATTGTATTTCTGAATCTGAACAAAGAGACTAGGACTAATTGAAATCAATTGAGCTATCAATAACAGCTCACTTGATCTCTTAGCTCCTCCCTTCATTTTTGAAATAGCTCTTCCAACCCTATATAGGGTGATCAGTTTCAGACACACTCTGGGTAGCGGTCTGACTCTGCATTTGCTTGTAAAGCTGCACTTTGGTTCACAGTAAGTGAAAACATACTCTGAACTTTGATCTACATTTCCTTCCTTTATTTGTACTATCTGTTTGTCTTAAGTCTGTGTTTTTATACTCTGAGCCAATTTCACTGTTTACATTCAGAAGCTCAGTTGGAACACTATCAGATTGTATTTCTGAATCTGAACAAAGAGACTAGGACTAATTGAAATCAATTGAGCTATCAATAACAGCTCACTTGATCTCTTAGCTCCTCCCTTCATTTTTGAAAAAGCTCTTCCAACCCTATATAGGGTGATCAGTTTCAGACACACTCTGGGTAGCGGTCTGACTCTGCATTTGCTTGTAAAGCTGCACTTTGGTTCACAGTAAGTGAAAACATACTCTGAACTTTGATCTACATTTCCTTCCTTTATTTGTACTATCTGTTTGTCTTAAGTCTGTGTTTTTATACTCTGAGCCAATTTCACTGTTTACATTCAGAAGCTCAGTTGGAACACTATCAGATTGTATTTCTGAATCTGAACAAAGAGACTAGGTCTAATTGAAATCAATTGAGCTATCAATAACAGCTCACTTGATCTCTTAGCTCCTCCCTTCATTTTTGAAAAAGCTCTTCCAACCCTATATAGGGTGATCAGTTTCAGACACACTCTGGGTAGCGTTCTGACTCTGCATTTGCTTGTAAAGCTGCACTTTGGTTCACAGTAAGTGAAAACATACTCTGAACTTTGATCTACATTTCCTTCCTTTATTTGTACTATCTGTTTGTCTTAAGTCTGTGTTTTTATACTCTGAGCCAATTTCACTGTTTACATTCAGAAGCTCAGTTGGAACACTATCAGATTGTATTTCTGAATCTGAACAAAGAGACTAGGACTAATTGAAATCAATTGAGCTATCAATAACAGCTCACTTGATCTCTTAGCTCCTCCCTTCATTTTTGAAAAAGCTCTTCCAACCCTATATAGGGTGATCAGTTTCAGACACACTCTGGGTAGCGGTCTGACTCTGCATTTGCTTGTAAAGCTGCACTTTGGTTCACAGTAAGTGAAAACATACTCCGAACCTTTTCTCTACATTTCCTTCCTTTACACTTCTGAGCTGTCTTAGCTCCTTTCCTTTCCCCCGTCTAACCACACTAGACCCTGACTCATGGCTGGCTGAATCTCGATATTTATCGAACAAATCACACAGGCTGACTAATATAGCCTAGTGTCCAATCCAAAGACCCGGACATCCAGACACATCCAGCGAAGGAGGCCGTCTCCTAGGGTTTTGTATCAACTTACTTCCTACTTCCTATTATTACTATTATTATGTTATAATTATTAGTTGTACTTTATTATTATTATTACTTTATTATTATTATCTCTTATATCTGTTTATAATGTGCTTTCCCACCGTCCCTATACTGTCCTCCTCTTGTCGCCCTAGACACTACCTTTCCCGTCACAGAGATCCCTCAAATCTCATCTATCCAGCTCGTTCACCCAGTCACCACATTGTGGTGGAGGGAGGCCTCTGGAACTGCCACGCAGCTACCAAGAAGAAAATGCCGGAATTCATTTCAGGCCACGCCTCCCTCAAGTCTCTGCATTTCCTTGCTCTGACTGAAACCTGGATTACACCAGATAACACTGCTACCCCCGCCGCCCTCTCTGTTTCACACAAGTTCACCCACACCCCTCGCCCAACAGGTGCAGGGGGGGGTACAGGACTACTAATGTCCCCCAAATGGAATTTCCGTGTCTTAAATCTCTCTCACCTTTCTCTGTCCACATGTGAATTTCATGCTATCTCAATATCACAACCAGTCCCCCTAACCCTCATTGTGCTCTATCGCCCCCCAGGAACCCTTGGGAACTTCCTGGAAGAACTAGATTCTCTGATCAGCTCCTTTCCGGAGAATGGCACCCCTCTGATCCTACTGGGTGATTTCAACCTACCTACAGCAGAGAAGTATCTTCCCGTTACATCCCTTCTGGCCTCATTTGACCTCTCCCTATCTCCCTCCCCTCCCACTCACAAGGCTGGTAATGTTTTGGACCTTGTATTCTCCAGAGCCTGCTCTCCCTCTACACTCTCTGTTACCCCCTTAATCAGGTCTGACCACCACTTCATAACCTTCTCCCTCTCTCTCTCCACCCTCCCGCCCAAACCTACTAACCCTCCGAACACCACCACCCGATGCAATCTCAAGTCCCTAAACCCCTCCTCCCTCTCATCCTCTATTCTCTCCTCTCTACCCTCCCTGGAGTCCTTCCTCTCTCTCTCACCTAACACTGCAACCTCATCCTTCCTCTCCTCTATCTCATCGGCATTCGACCAACACTGCCCGCTCTCATCCAGGCCAGCTCGCTCATGTCCACCGGCTCCCTGGTTATCTGAAACTCTCAGATCTGAACGAACACCTCTAAGGGCAGCCGAAAGAAGGTGGCACAAGACAAAGCTACCTGATGACCTTTCCCACTTTCACTCACTCCTCTCTGCCTTCTCCCTCTCACTAACCACTGCTAAAACCTCTTTCTACCACACCAAAATCCAATCCTGTACTTCTAACCCAAGGAAACTCTTCTCCACTTTCTCCTCCCTCCTTAAGCCCCCTCCCCCCACTCAACCTGCATCCCTCACTGCTGATGTTTTTGTCAACTACTTTGAGAAGAAGGTTGACGATATCAGCAGCTCCTTTCCCCCCCTCCCCCATAAAGTGGCATCTGACTCAACCAACACTAACCCCAACTTACCATGCATGTCTTCTTTCTCTCCTCTTTCCCCAGACGAGGTCCTACAACTAGTGACATCCACTAGACCTACCACCTGTCCTCTCGACCCTGTCCCGTCTCCAATCTTCCAGACCATCGCACCTGATCTGCTCCCCTTCATCACCTCCATCATCAACACCTCAGTAACCTCAGGCTGCTTCCCATCTGCCCTCAAGTCAGCCAGAGTAACTCCACTCCTCAAAAAACCAACCCTTGACCCCTCAGATGTCAAGAACTACAGACCGGTATCACTCCTTTCATTTCTGTCTAAAAGCATTGAACGTGTTGTCTCCAACCAGCTCTCTCTCCATCTCTCACAGAACAACCTGCTGGATCCCAACCAATCAGGATTCAAGAAGGCACACTCCACAGAAACTGCCCTGCTGGCAGTCACAGAAGCACTACATGCTGCCCAGGCTGCTTCCCACTCTGCTGTCCTGATTCTCCTAGACCTATCGGCGGCATTTGACACAGTGAACCACCAGCTGCTCCTAGACACCCTAGCGGATCTAGGCATCGGCGGGACAGCACTAAAGTGGTTCTCTTCCTATCTCACCGACCGGACCTACCAGGTTTCCTGGAAAGGTCTGCTATCATCCCCCCGAACCCTCCAAACTGGGGTCCCACAGGGATCTGTACTTGGTCCGCTCCTTTTCTCACTGTACACCAAATCCCTTGGCACTATCATCTCTGCTCACAATATATCCTATCACTGCTATGCCGATGACACACAACTGTTTCTATCCTTCCCCCCCTCTGCCACTCAGGTGGAAGAGCGCATCACTGCATGCCTGGCTGACATCTCACAGTGGATGTCCTCCAACCACCTCAAGCTGAACCCAGACAAGACTGAGCTTCTCTTCTTCCCAGCTAAGTCCTGCCCTATGCGGGAGCTAACTATTTCCGTAGACAACGCCCTGGTAACGTCTGTCCCAACAGCCAGGAACCTTGGTGTTGTCCTGGACAGTCAGCTCTCGTTTAAAACTCACATCACAGCTGTCACTCGATCCTGTAGGTTCACACTCTATAACATACGACGAATTAGACCGTTCCTCACCCAGGAATCAGCCCAGCTCCTAATCCAGACAACAGTCTTGTCAAAACTTGACTATTGTAATTCGCTCCTTACTGGCCTACCGGCATGTGCACTTAAGCCTCTCCAACTGATCCAAAACGCCGCAGCTCGTCTGGTCTTCAACCAGCCAAAATTCTCACATGTCTCCCCCCTGCTCCGCTCCCTGCACTGGCTCCCAGTCGCTGCCCGCACAGAATACAAAACTCTGATGCTGGCATTCAAAGCAACCAAAGGTATGGCTCCCCCATATCTTGCAAGCATGATTGAACCCTACAAACCCTCCCGCGCACTCAGATCAGCCAACGCAGGAAAGCTGGAAGTACCCTCACTAAAAACGCCGGGACAACGCTCCACACGTCCCAAACTCTTCTCCCTTCTGGCCCCAAAACTGTGGAATGCACTCCCCGTTGCAATCAGAACTGCAGCATCACTCCCAATCTTCCGCCGTAGTCTGAAGACCCACCTTTTCAGACTCCATCATGGCCCATAGCACTTATCCTACCCCCTTAGATAGCACTTTTTAGACTTAGATAGCATTTGAAACAGACTTATAGCATGTCATGTAGACAGCACAATAATTGCATTGTATGTAGTCATAGCACATCATAGTACATATGTATAGCATAGTATAGTATATATGTATATTTAATATGTATAGTGTCATTATATAGATATGTTCTAGTTACGTTCTTAGCTTACGCATGTTTCTTGATAAATGCATTTTATATATGTGATGTATTCCCATACTTTTGTTCTTGCCTAATGTAAGTCGCTCTGGATTAAGAGCGTCTGCTAAATGCCTAAATTGTAAATTGTAAATTGTAAATTGTAAATGGCAATAGCACAAACTTTGGCATGCTACTAGTCCTACATACTTACACCTAGAAACCCCATTCAAACCTATTTAGGTTCATCTTATGGTGGACATGTTTGCCTGAAAAGGAATCTTTGAAATGTTTCATAGTTTTAGAAATATAGTGCTTTCAAATTTGAGAAATGTACAATGGGGCTCAATGGCAGATATTGGCACGTCAAAAAAGCACTTTCACCTAGAAACTCCATTCACACTTTTTATAATTCAGCTTACTGTGGAGACACATGCTGGAACTTTTTACTTTGAAATGTTTTGTAGTTTCTGAGTTATTTAACTTAAACGCCCAATGCATTCTCAATGGCAATAGCACAAACTTTGGCATGCTACTAGTCCTACATACTTACACCTATAAACCCCATTCAAACCTATTTAGGTTCATCCTATGGTGGACATGTTTGCCTGAAAAGGAATCTTTGAAATGTTTCATAGTTTTAGAAATATAGTGCTTTCAAATTTGAGAAATGTACAATGGGGCTCAATGGCAGATATTGGCACGTCAAAAAAGCACTTTCACCTAGAAACTCCATTCACACTTTTTATAATTCAGCTTACTGTGGAGACACATGCTGGAACTTTTTACTTTGAAATGTTTTGTAGTTTCTGAGTTATTTAACTTAAACGCCCAATGCATTCTCAATGGCAATAGCACAAACTTTGGCATGCTACTAGTCCTACATACTTACACCTAGAAACCCCATTCAAACCTATTTAGGTTCATCTTATGGTGGTCATGTTTGCCTGAAAAGGAATCTTTGAAATGTTTCATAGTTTTAGAAATATAGTGCTTTCAAATTTGAGAAATGTACAATGGGGCTCAATGGCAGATATTGGCACGTCAAAAAAGCAATTTCACCTAGAAACTCCATTCACACTTTTTATAATTCAGCTTACTGTGGAGACACATGCTGGAACTTTTTACTTTGAAATGTTTTGTAGTTTCTGAGTTATTTAACTTAAACGCCCAATGCATTCTCAATGGCAATAGCACAAACTTTGGCATGCTACTAGTCCTACATACTTACACCTAGAAACCCCATTCAAACCTATTTAGGTTCATCTTATGGTGGTCATGTTTGCCTGAAAAGGAATCTTTGAAATGTTTCATAGTTTTAGAAATATAGTGCTTTCAAATTTGAGAAATGTACAATGGGGCTCAATGGCAGATATTGGCACGTCAAAAAAGCAATTTCACCTAGAAACTCCATTCACACTTTTTATAATTCAGCTTACTGTGGAGACACATGCTAGAACTTTTTACTTTGAAATGTTTTGTAGTTTCTGAGTTATTTAACTTAAACGCCCAATGCATTCTCAATGGCAATAGCACAAACTTTGGCATGCTACTAGTCCTACATACTTACACCTAGAAACCCCATTCACACCTATTTAGGTTCATCTTATGGTGGTCATGTTTGCCTGAAAAGGAATCTTTGAAATGTTTCATAGTTTTAGAAATATAGTGCTTTCAAATTTGAGAAATGTACAATGGGGCTCAATGGCAGATATTGGCACGTCAAAAAAGCAATTTCACCTAGAAACTCCATTCACACTTTTTATAATTCAGCTTACTGTGGAGACACATGCTGGAACTTTTTACTTTGAAATGTTTTGTAGTTTCTGAGTTATTTAACTTAAACGCCCAATGCATTCTCAATGGCAATAGCACAAATTTTGGCATGCTACTAGTCCTACATACGTACACCTAGAAACCCCATTCAAACCTATTTAGGTTCATCTTATGGTGGACATGTTTGCCTGAAAGGGAATCTTTGAAATGTTTCATAGTTTCAGAAATATAGTGCTTTCAAATTTGAGAAATGTACAATGGGGCTCAATGGCAGATATTGGCACGTCAAAAAAGCACTTTCACCTAGAAACTCCATTCACACTTTGTATAATTCAGCTTACTGTGGAGACACATGCTGGAACTTTTTACTTTGAAATGTTTTGTAGTTTCTGAGTTATTTAACTTAAACGCCCAATGCATTCTCAATGGCAATAGCACAAACTTTGGCATGCTACTAGTCCTACATACTTACACCTAGAAACCCCATTCAAACCTATTTAGGTTCATCTTATGGTGGACATGTTTGCCTGAAAAGGAATCTTTGAAATGTTTCAAAGTTTTAGAAATATAGTGCTTTCAAATTTGAGAAATGTACATTGGGGCTCAATGGCAGATATTGGCACGTCAAAAAAGCAATTTCACCTAGAAACTCCATTCACACTTTTTTATAATTCAGCTTACTGTGGAGACACATGCTGGAACTTTTTACTTTGAAATGTTTTGTAGTTTCTGAGTTATTTAACTTAAACGCCCAATGCATTCTCAATGGCAATAGCACAAACTTTGGCATGCTACTAGTCCTACATACTTACACCTAGAAACCCCATTCAAACCTATTTAGGTTCATCTTATGGTGGTCATGTTTGCCTGAAAAGGAATCTTTGAAATGTTTCATAGTTTTAGAAATATAGTGCTTTCAAATTTGAGAAATGTACAATGGGGCTCAATGGCAGATATTGGCACGTCAAAAAAGCAATTTCACCTAGAAACTCCATTCACACTTTTTATAATTCAGCTTACTGTGGAGACACATGCTAGAACTTTTTACTTTGAAATGTTTTGTAGTTTCTGAGTTATTTAACTTAAACGCCCAATGCATTCTCAATGGCAATAGCACAAACTTTGGCATGCTACTAGTCCTACATACTTACACCTAGAAACCCCATTCACACCTATTTAGGTTCATCTTATGGTGGTCATGTTTGCCTGAAAAGGAATCTTTGAAATGTTTCATAGTTTTAGAAATATAGTGCTTTCAAATTTGAGAAATGTACAATGGGGCTCAATGGCAGATATTGGCACGTCAAAAAAGCAATTTCACCTAGAAACTCCATTCACACTTTTTATAATTCAGCTTACTGTGGAGACACATGCTGGAACTTTTTACTTTGAAATGTTTTGTAGTTTCTGAGTTATTTAACTTAAACGCCCAATGCATTCTCAATGGCAATAGCACAAACTTTGGCATGCTACTAGTCCTACATACGTACACCTAGAAACCCCATTCAAACCTATTTAGGTTCATCTTATGGTGGACATGTTTGCCTGAAAGGGAATCTTTGAAATGTTTCATAGTTTTAGAAATATAGTGCTTTCAAATTTGAGAAATGTACAATGGGGCTCAATGGCAGATATTGGCACGTCAAAAAAGCACTTTCACCTAGAAACTCCATTCACACTTTGTATAATTCAGCTTACTGTGGAGACACATGCTGGAACTTTTTACTTTGAAATGTTTTGTAGTTTCTGAGTTATTTAACTTAAACGCCCAATGCATTCTCAATGGCAATAGCACAAACTTTGGCATGCTACTAGTCCTACATACTTACACCTAGAAACCCCATTCAAACCTATTTAGGTTCATCTTATGGTGGACATGTTTGCCTGAAAAGGAATCTTTGAAATGTTTCATAGTTTTAGAAATATAGTGCTTTCAAATTTGAGAAATGTACAATGGGGCTCAATGGCAGATATTGGCACGTCAAAAAAGCACTTTCACCTAGAAACTCCATTCACACTTTTTATAATTCAGCTTACTGTGGAGACACATGCTGGAACTTTTTACTTTGAAATGTTTTGTAGTTTCTGAGTTATTTAACTTAAACGCCCAATACATTCTCAATGGCAATAGCACAAACTTTGGCATGCTACTAGTCCTACATACTTACACCTAGAAACCCCATTCAAACCTATTTAGGTTCATCTTATGGTGGACATGTTTGCCTGAAAAGGAATCTTTGAAATGTTTCATAGTTTTAGAAATATAGTGCTTTCAAATTTGAGAAATGTACAATGGGGCTCAATGGCAGATATTGGCACGTCAAAAAAGCACTTTCACCTAGAAACTCCATTGACACTTTTTATAATTCAGCTTACTGTGGAGACACATGCTGGAACTTTTTACTTTGAAATGTTTTGTAGTTTCTGAGTTATTTAACTTAAACGCCCAATGCATTCTCAATGGCAATAGCACAAACTTTGGCATGCTACTAGTCCTACATACTTACACCTAGAAACCCCATTCAAACCTATTTAGGTTAATCTTATGGTGGTCATGTTTGCCTGAAAAGGAATCTTTGAAATGTTTCATAGTTTTAGAAATATAGTGCTTTCAAATTTGAGAAATGTACAATGGGGCTCAATGGCAGATATTGGCACGTCAAAAAAGCAATTTCACCTAGAAACTCCATTCACACTTTTTATAATTCAGCTTACTGTGGAGACACATGCTGGAACTTCTTACTTTGAAATGTTTTGTAGTTTCTGAGTTATTTAACTTAAACGCCCAATGCATTCTCAATGGCAATAGCACAAACTTTGGCATGCTACTAGTCCTACATACTTACACCTAGAAACCCCATTCAAACCTATTTAGGTTCATCTTATGGTGGACATGTTTGCCTGAAAAGGAATCTTTGAAATGTTTCATAGTTTTAGAAATATAGTGCTTTCAAATTTGAGAAATGTACAATGGGGCTCAATGGCAGATATTGGCACGTCAAAAAAGCACTTTCACCTAGAAACTCCATTCACACTTTTTATAATTCAGCTTACTGTGGAGACACATGCTGGAACTTTTTACTTTGAAATGTTTTGTAGTTTCTGAGTTATTTAACTTAAACGCCCAATGCATTCTCAATGGCAATAGCACAAACTTTGGCATGCTACTAGTCCTACATACTTACACCTAGAAACCCCATTCAAACCTATTTAGGTTCATCTTATGGTGGACATGTTTGCCTGAAAAGGAACCTTTGAAATCTTTCATAGTTTTAGAAATATAGTGCTTTCAAATTTGAGAAATCTACAATGGGGCTCAATGGCAGATATTGGCACGTCAAAAAAGCACTTTCACCTAGAAACTCCATTCACACTTTTTATAATTCAGCTTACTGTGGAGACACATGCTGGAACTTTTTACTTTGAAATGTTTTGAAGTTTCTGAGTTATTTAACTTAATCGCCCAATGTATTCTCAATGGCAATAGCACAAACTTTGGCATGCTACTAGTCCTACATACTTACACCTATAAACCCCATTCAAACCTATTTAGGTTCATCTTATGGTGGACATGTTTGCCTGAAAAGGAATCTTTGAAATGTTTCATAGTTTTAGAAATATAGTGCTTTCAAATTTGAGAAATGTACAATGGGGCTCAATGGCAGATATTGGCACGTCAAAAAATCACTTTCACCTAGAAACTCCATTCATACTTTTTATAATTCAGCTTACTGTGGAGACACATGCTGGAACTTTTCACTTTGAAATGTTTTGTAGTTTCTGAGTTATTTAACTTAAACGCCCAATGCATTCTCAATGGCAATAGCACAAACTTTGGCATGCTACTAGTCCTACATACTTACACCTAGAAACCCCATTCAAACCTATTTAGGTTCATCTTATGGTAGACATGTTTGCCTGAAAAGGAATCTTTGAAATGTTTCATAGTTTTAGAAATATAGTGCTTTCAAATTTGAGAAATCTACAATGGGGGTCAAAGGCAGATATTGGCACGTCAAAAAAGCACTTTCACCTAGAAACTCCATTCACACTTTTTATAATTCAGCTTACTGTGGAGACACATGCTGGAACTTTTTACTTTGAAATGTTTTGTAGTTTCTGAGTTATTTAACTTAAACGCCCAATGCATTCTCAATGGCAATAGCACAAACTTTGGCATGCTACTAGTCCTACATACGTACACCTAGAAACCCCATTCAAACCTATTTAGGTTCATCTTATGGTGGACATGTTTGCCTGAAAGGGAATCTTTGAAATGTTTCATAGTTTTAGAAATATAGTGCTTTCAAATTTGAGAAATGTACAATGGGGCTCAATGGCAGATATTGGCACGTCAAAAAAGCACTTTCACCTAGAAACTCCATTCACACTTTGTATAATTCAGCTTACTGTGGAGACACATGCTGGAACTTTTTACTTTGAAATGTTTTGTAGTTTCTGAGTTATTTAACTTAAACGCCCAATGCATTCTCAATGGCAATAGCACAAACTTTGGCATGCTACTAGTCCTACATACTTACACCTAGAAACCCCATTCAAACCTATTTAGGTTCATCTTATGGTGGACATGTTTGCCTGAAAAGGAATCTTTGAAATGTTTCATAGTTTTAGAAATATAGTGCTTTCAAATTTGAGAAATGTACAATGGGGCTCAATGGCAGATATTGGCACGTCAAAAAAGCACTTTCACCTAGAAACTCCATTGACACTTTTTATAATTCAGCTTACTGTGGAGACACATGCTGGAACTTTTTACTTTGAAATGTTTTGTAGTTTCTGAGTTATTTAACTTAAACGCCCAATGCATTCTCAATGGCAATAGCACAAACTTTGGCATGCTACTAGTCCTACATACTTACACCTAGAAACCCCATTCAAACCTATTTAGGTTAATCTTATGGTGGTCATGTTTGCCTGAAAAGGAATCTTTGAAATGTTTCATAGTTTTAGAAATATAGTGCTTTCAAATTTGAGAAATGTACAATGGGGCTCAATGGCAGATATTGGCACGTCAAAAAAGCAATTTCACCTAGAAACTCCATTCACACTTTTTATAATTCAGCTTACTGTGGAGACACATGCTGGAACTTCTTACTTTGAAATGTTTTGTAGTTTCTGAGTTATTTAACTTAAACGCCCAATGCATTCTCAATGGCAATAGCACAAACTTTGGCATGCTACTAGTCCTACATACTTACACCTAGAAACCCCATTCAAACCTATTTAGGTTCATCTTATGGTGGACATGTTTGCCTGAAAAGGAATCTTTGAAATGTTTCATAGTTTTAGAAATATAGTGCTTTCAAATTTGAGAAATGTACAATGGGGCTCAATGGCAGATATTGGCACGTCAAAAAAGCACTTTCACCTAGAAACTCCATTCACACTTTTTATAATTCAGCTTACTGTGGAGACACATGCTGGAACTTTTTACTTTGAAATGTTTTGAAGTTTCTGAGTTATTTAACTTAATCGCCCAATGTATTCTCAATGGCAATAGCACAAACTTTGGCATGCTACTAGTCCTACATACTTACACCTATAAACCCCATTCAAACCTATTTAGGTTCATCTTATGGTGGACATGTTTGCCTGAAAAGGAATCTTTGAAATGTTTCATAGTTTTAGAAATATAGTGCTTTCAAATTTGAGAAATGTACAATGGGGCTCAATGGCAGATATTGGCACGTCAAAAAATCACTTTCACCTAGAAACTCCATTCATACTTTTTATAATTCAGCTTACTGTGGAGACACATGCTGGAACTTTTCACTTTGAAATGTTTTGTAGTTTCTGAGTTATTTAACTTAAACGCCCAATGCATTCTCAATGGCAATAGCACAAACTTTGGCATGCTACTAGTCCTACATACTTACACCTAGAAACCCCATTCAAACCTATTTAGGTTCATCTTATGGTAGACATGTTTGCCTGAAAAGGAATCTTTGAAATGTTTCATAGTTTTAGAAATATAGTGCTTTCAAATTTGAGAAATCTACAATGGGGGTCAAAGGCAGATATTGGCACGTCAAAAAAGCACTTTCACCTAGAAACTCCATTCACACTTTTTATAATTCAGCTTACTGTGGAGACACATGCTGGAACTTTTTACTTTGAAATGTTTTGTAGTTTCTGAGTTATTTAACTTAAACGCCCAATGCATTCTCAATGGCAATAGCACAAACTTTGGCATGCTACTAGTCCTACATACTTACACCTATAAACCCCATTCAAACCTATTTAGGTTCATCTTATGGTGGACATGTTTGCCTGAAAAGGAATCTTTGAAATGTTTCATAGTTTTAGAAATATAGTGCTTTCAAATTTGAGAAATGTACAATGGGGCTCAATGGCAGATATTGGCACGTCAAAAAAGCACTTTCACCTAGAAACTCCATACACACTTTTTATAATTCAGCTTACTGTGGAGACACATGCTGGAACTTTTTACTTTGAAATGTTTTGTAGTTTCTGAGTTATTTAACTTAAACGCCCAATACATTCTCAATGGCAATAGCACAAACTTTGGCATGCTACTAGTCCTACATACTTACACCTAGAAACCCCATTCAAACCTATTTAGGTTCATCTTATGGTGGACATGTTTGCCTGAAAAGGAATCTTTGAAATGTTTCATAGTTTTAGAAATATAGTGCTTTCAAATTTGAGAAATGTACAATGGGGCTCAATGGCAGATATTGGCACGTCAAAAAAGCAATTTCACCTAGAAACTCCATTCACACTTTTTATAATTCAGCTTACTGTGGAGACACATGCTGGAACTTTTTACTTTGAAATGTTTTGTAGTTTCTGAGTTATTTAACTTAAACGCCCAATGCATTCTCAATGGCAATAGCACAAACTTTGGCATGCTACTAGTCCTACATACTTACACCTAGAAACCCCATTCAAACCTATTTAGGTTCATCTTATGGTGGACATGTTTGCCTGAAAAGGAATCTTTGAAATGTTTCATAGTTTTAGAAATATAGTGCTTTCAAATTTGAGAAATGTACAATGGGGCTCAATGGCAGATATTGGCACGTCAAAAAAGCACTTTCACCTAGAAACTCCATTCACACTTTTTATAATTCAGCTTACTGTGGAGACACATGCTGGAACTTTTTACTTTGAAATGTTTTGTAGTTTCTGAGTTATTTAACTTAAACGCCCAATGCATTCTCAATGGCAATAGCACAAACTTTGGCATGCTACTAGTCCTACATACTTACACATAGAAACCCCATTCAAACCTATTTAGGTTCATCTTATGGTGGACATGTTTGCCTGAAAAGGAATCTTTGAAATGTTTCATAGTTTTAGAAATATAGTGCTTTCAAATTTGAGAAATGTACAATGGGGCTCAATGGCAGATATTGGCACGTCAAAAAAGCACTTTCACCTAGAAACTCCATTCACACTTTTTATAATTCAGCTTACTGTGGAGACACATGCTGGAACTTTTTACTTTGAAATGTTTTGTAGTTTCTGAGTTATTTAACTTAAACGCCCAATGCATTCTCAATGGCAATAGCACAAACTTTGGCATGCTACTAGTCCTACATACTTACACCTATAAACCCCATTCAAACCTATTTAGGTTCATCTTATGGTGGACATGTTTGCCTGAAAAGGAATCTTTGAAATGTTTCATAGTTTTAGAAATATAGTGCTTTCAAATTTGAGAAATGTACAATGGGGCTCAATGGCAGATATTGGCACGTCAAAAAAGCACTTTCACCTAGAAACTCCATTCACACTTTTTATAATTCAGCTTACTGTGGAGACACATGCTGGAACTTTTTACTTTGAAATGTTTTGTAGTTTCTGAGTTATTTAACTTAAACGCCCAATGCATTCTCAATGGCAATAGCACAAACTTTGGCATGCTACTAGTCCTACATACTTACACCTAGAAACCCCATTCAAACCTATTTAGGTTCATCTTATGGTAGACATGTTTGCCTGAAAAGGAATCTTTGAAATGTTTCATAGTTTTAGAAATATAGTGCTTTCAAATTTGAGAAATCTACAATGGGGGTCAAAGGCAGATATTGGCACGTCAAAAAAGCACTTTCACCTAGAAACTCCATTCACACTTTTTATAATTCAGCTTACTGTAGAGACACATGCTGGAACTTTTTACTTTGAAATGTTTTGTAGTTTCTGAGTTATTTAACTTAAACGCCCAATGCATTCTCAATGGGTAGCGGTCTGACTCTGCATTTGCTTGTAAAGCTGCACTTTGGTTCACAGTAAGTGAAAACATACTCTGAACTTTGATCTACATTTCCTTCCTTTATTTGTACTATCTGTTTGTCTTAAGTCTGTGTTTTTATACTCTGAGCCAATTTCACTGTTTACATTCAGAAGCTCAGTTGGAACACTATCAGATTGTATTTCTGAATCTGAACAAAGAGACTAGGACTAATTGAAATCAATTGAGCTATCAATAACAGCTCACTTGATCTCTTAGCTCCTCCCTTCATTTTTGAAAAAGCTCTTCCAACCCTATATAGGGTGATCAGTTTCAGACACACTCTGGGTAGCGGTCTGACTCTGCATTTGCTTGTAAAGCTGCACTTTGGTTCACAGTAAGTGAAAACATACTCTGAACTTTGATCTACATTTCCTTCCTTTATTTGTACTATCTGTTTGTCTTAAGTCTGTGTTTTTATACTCTGAGCCAATTTCACTGTTTACATTCAGAAGCTCAGTTGGAACACTATCAGATTGTATTTCTGAATCTGAACAAAGAGACTAGGACTAATTGAAATCAATTGAGCTATCAATAACAGCTCACTTGATCTCTTAGCTCCTCCCTTCATTTTTGAAAAAGCTCTTCCAACCCTATATAGGGTGATCAGTTTCAGACACACTCTGGGTAGCGGTCTGACTCTGCATTTGCTTGTAAAGCTGCACTTTGGTTCACAGTAAGTGAAAACATACTCTGAACTTTGATCTACATTTCCTTCCTTTATTTGTACTATCTGTTTGTCTTAAGTCTGTGTTTTTATACTCTGAGCCAATTTCACTGTTTACATTCAGAAGCTCAGTTGGAACACTATCAGATTGTATTTCTGAATCTGAACAAAGAGACTAGGACTAATTGAAATCAATTGAGCTATCAATAACAGCTCACTTGATCTCTTAGCTCCTCCCTTCATTTTTGAAAAAGCTCTTCCAACCCTATATAGGGTGATCAGTTTCAGACACACTCTGGGTAGCGGTCTGACTCTGCATTTGCTTGTAAAGCTGCACTTTGGTTCACAGTAAGTGAAAACATACTCTGAACTTTGATCTACATTTCCTTCCTTTATTTGTACTATCTGTTTGTCTTAAGTCTGTGTTTTTATACTCTGAGCCAATTTCACTGTTTACATTCAGAAGCTCAGTTGGAACACTATCAGATTGTATTTCTGAATCTGAACAAAGAGACTAGGACTAATTGAAATCAATTGAGCTATCAATAACAGCTCACTTGATCTCTTAGCTCCTCCCTTCATTTTTGAAAAAGCTCTTCCAACCCTATATAGGGTGATCAGTTTCAGACACACTCTGGGTAGCGGTCTGACTCTGCATTTGCTTGTAAAGCTGCACTTTGGTTCACAGTAAGTGAAAACATACTCTGAACTTTGATCTACATTTCCTTCCTTTATTTGTACTATCTGTTTGTCTTAAGTCTGTGTTTTTATACTCTGAGCCAATTTCACTGTTTACATTCAGAAGCTCAGTTGGAACACTATCAGATTGTATTTCTGAATCTGAACAAAGAGACTAGGACTAATTGAAATCAATTGAGCTATCAATAACAGCTCACTTGATCTCTTAGCTCCTCCCTTCATTTTTGAAAAAGCTCTTCCAACCCTATATAGGGTGATCAGTTTCAGACACACTCTGGGTAGCGGTCTGACTCTGCATTTGCTTGTAAAGCTGCACTTTGGTTCACAGTAAGTGAAAACATACTCCGAACCTTTTCTCTACATTTCCTTCCTTTACACTTCTGAGCTGTCTTAGCTCCTTTCCTTTCCCCCGTCTAACCACACTAGACCCTGACTCATGGCTGGCTGAATCTCGATATTTATCGAACAAATCACACAGGCTGACTAATATAGCCTAGTGTCCAATCCAAAGACCCGGACATCCAGACACATCCAGCGAAGGAGGCCGTCTCCTAGGGTTTTGTATCAACTTACTTCCTACTTCCTATTATTACTATTATTATGTTATAATTATTAGTTGTACTTTATTATTATTATTACTTTATTATTATTATCTCTTATATCTGTTTATAATGTGCTTTCCCACCGTCCCTATACTGTCCTCCTCTTGTCGCCCTAGACACTACCTTTCCCGTCACAGAGATCCCTCAAATCTCATCTATCCAGCTCGTTCACCCAGTCACCACATTGTGGTGGAGGGAGGCCTCTGGAACTGCCACGCAGCTACCAAGAAGAAAATGCCGGAATTCATTTCAGGCCACGCCTCCCTCAAGTCTCTGCATTTCCTTGCTCTGACTGAAACCTGGATTACACCAGATAACACTGCTACCCCCGCCGCCCTCTCTGTTTCACACAAGTTCACCCACACCCCTCGCCCAACAGGTGCAGGGGGGGGTACAGGACTACTAATGTCCCCCAAATGGAATTTCCGTGTCTTAAATCTCTCTCACCTTTCTCTGTCCACATGTGAATTTCATGCTATCTCAATATCACAACCAGTCCCCCTAACCCTCATTGTGCTCTATCGCCCCCCAGGAACCCTTGGGAACTTCCTGGAAGAACTAGATTCTCTGATCAGCTCCTTTCCGGAGAATGGCACCCCTCTGATCCTACTGGGTGATTTCAACCTACCTACAGCAGAGAAGTATCTTCCCGTTACATCCCTTCTGGCCTCATTTGACCTCTCCCTATCTCCCTCCCCTCCCACTCACAAGGCTGGTAATGTTTTGGACCTTGTATTCTCCAGAGCCTGCTCTCCCTCTACACTCTCTGTTACCCCCTTAATCAGGTCTGACCACCACTTCATAACCTTCTCCCTCTCTCTCTCCACCCTCCCGCCCAAACCTACTAACCCTCCGAACACCACCACCCGATGCAATCTCAAGTCCCTAAACCCCTCCTCCCTCTCATCCTCTATTCTCTCCTCTCTACCCTCCCTGGAGTCCTTCCTCTCTCTCTCACCTAACACTGCAACCTCATCCTTCCTCTCCTCTATCTCATCGGCATTCGACCAACACTGCCCGCTCTCATCCAGGCCAGCTCGCTCATGTCCACCGGCTCCCTGGTTATCTGAAACTCTCAGATCTGAACGAACACCTCTAAGGGCAGCCGAAAGAAGGTGGCACAAGACAAAGCTACCTGATGACCTTTCCCACTTTCACTCACTCCTCTCTGCCTTCTCCCTCTCACTAACCACTGCTAAAACCTCTTTCTACCACACCAAAATCCAATCCTGTACTTCTAACCCAAGGAAACTCTTCTCCACTTTCTCCTCCCTCCTTAAGCCCCCTCCCCCCACTCAACCTGCATCCCTCACTGCTGATGTTTTTGTCAACTACTTTGAGAAGAAGGTTGACGATATCAGCAGCTCCTTTCCCCCCCTCCCCCATAAAGTGGCATCTGACTCAACCAACACTAACCCCAACTTACCATGCATGTCTTCTTTCTCTCCTCTTTCCCCAGACGAGGTCCTACAACTAGTGACATCCACTAGACCTACCACCTGTCCTCTCGACCCTGTCCCGTCTCCAATCTTCCAGACCATCGCACCTGATCTGCTCCCCTTCATCACCTCCATCATCAACACCTCAGTAACCTCAGGCTGCTTCCCATCTGCCCTCAAGTCAGCCAGAGTAACTCCACTCCTCAAAAAACCAACCCTTGACCCCTCAGATGTCAAGAACTACAGACCGGTATCACTCCTTTCATTTCTGTCTAAAAGCATTGAACGTGTTGTCTCCAACCAGCTCTCTCTCCATCTCTCACAGAACAACCTGCTGGATCCCAACCAATCAGGATTCAAGAAGGCACACTCCACAGAAACTGCCCTGCTGGCAGTCACAGAAGCACTACATGCTGCCCAGGCTGCTTCCCACTCTGCTGTCCTGATTCTCCTAGACCTATCGGCGGCATTTGACACAGTGAACCACCAGCTGCTCCTAGACACCCTAGCGGATCTAGGCATCGGCGGGACAGCACTAAAGTGGTTCTCTTCCTATCTCACCGACCGGACCTACCAGGTTTCCTGGAAAGGTCTGCTATCATCCCCCCGAACCCTCCAAACTGGGGTCCCACAGGGATCTGTACTTGGTCCGCTCCTTTTCTCACTGTACACCAAATCCCTTGGCACTATCATCTCTGCTCACAATATATCCTATCACTGCTATGCCGATGACACACAACTGTTTCTATCCTTCCCCCCCTCTGCCACTCAGGTGGAAGAGCGCATCACTGCATGCCTGGCTGACATCTCACAGTGGATGTCCTCCAACCACCTCAAGCTGAACCCAGACAAGACTGAGCTTCTCTTCTTCCCAGCTAAGTCCTGCCCTATGCGGGAGCTAACTATTTCCGTAGACAACGCCCTGGTAACGTCTGTCCCAACAGCCAGGAACCTTGGTGTTGTCCTGGACAGTCAGCTCTCGTTTAAAACTCACATCACAGCTGTCACTCGATCCTGTAGGTTCACACTCTATAACATACGACGAATTAGACCGTTCCTCACCCAGGAATCAGCCCAGCTCCTAATCCAGACAACAGTCTTGTCAAAACTTGACTATTGTAATTCGCTCCTTACTGGCCTACCGGCATGTGCACTTAAGCCTCTCCAACTGATCCAAAACGCCGCAGCTCGTCTGGTCTTCAACCAGCCAAAATTCTCACATGTCTCCCCCCTGCTCCGCTCCCTGCACTGGCTCCCAGTCGCTGCCCGCACAGAATACAAAACTCTGATGCTGGCATTCAAAGCAACCAAAGGTATGGCTCCCCCATATCTTGCAAGCATGATTGAACCCTACAAACCCTCCCGCGCACTCAGATCAGCCAACGCAGGAAAGCTGGAAGTACCCTCACTAAAAACGCCGGGACAACGCTCCACACGTCCCAAACTCTTCTCCCTTCTGGCCCCAAAACTGTGGAATGCACTCCCCGTTGCAATCAGAACTGCAGCATCACTCCCAATCTTCCGCCGTAGTCTGAAGACCCACCTTTTCAGACTCCATCATGGCCCATAGCACTTATCCTACCCCCTTAGATAGCACTTTTTAGACTTAGATAGCATTTGAAACAGACTTATAGCATGTCATGTAGACAGCACAATAATTGCATTGTATGTAGTCATAGCACATCATAGTACATATGTATAGCATAGTATAGTATATATGTATATTTAATATGTATAGTGTCATTATATAGATATGTTCTAGTTACGTTCTTAGCTTACGCATGTTTCTTGATAAATGCATTTTATATATGTGATGTATTCCCATACTTTTGTTCTTGCCTAATGTAAGTCGCTCTGGATTAAGAGCGTCTGCTAAATGCCTAAATTGTAAATTGTAAATTGTAAATTGTAAATGGCAATAGCACAAACTTTGGCATGCTACTAGTCCTACATACTTACACCTAGAAACCCCATTCAAACCTATTTAGGTTCATCTTATGGTGGACATGTTTGCCTGAAAAGGAATCTTTGAAATGTTTCATAGTTTTAGAAATATAGTGCTTTCAAATTTGAGAAATGTACAATGGGGCTCAATGGCAGATATTGGCACGTCAAAAAAGCACTTTCACCTAGAAACTCCATTCACACTTTTTATAATTCAGCTTACTGTGGAGACACATGCTGGAACTTTTTACTTTGAAATGTTTTGTAGTTTCTGAGTTATTTAACTTAAACGCCCAATGCATTCTCAATGGCAATAGCACAAACTTTGGCATGCTACTAGTCCTACATACTTACACCTATAAACCCCATTCAAACCTATTTAGGTTCATCTTATGGTGGACATGTTTGCCTGAAAAGGAATCTTTGAAATGTTTCATAGTTTTAGAAATATAGTGCTTTCAAATTTGAGAAATGTACAATGGGGCTCAATGGCAGATATTGGCACGTCAAAAAAGCACTTTCACCTAGAAACTCCATTCACACTTTTTATAATTCAGCTTACTGTGGAGACACATGCTGGAACTTTTTACTTTGAAATGTTTTGTAGTTTCTGAGTTATTTAACTTAAACGCCCAATGCATTCTCAATGGCAATAGCACAAACTTTGGCATGCTACTAGTCCTACATACTTACACCTAGAAACCCCATTCAAACCTATTTAGGTTCATCTTATGGTGGTCATGTTTGCCTGAAAAGGAATCTTTGAAATGTTTCATAGTTTTAGAAATATAGTGCTTTCAAATTTGAGAAATGTACAATGGGGCTCAATGGCAGATATTGGCACGTCAAAAAAGCAATTTCACCTAGAAACTCCATTCACACTTTTTATAATTCAGCTTACTGTGGAGACACATGCTAGAACTTTTTACTTTGAAATGTTTTGTAGTTTCTGAGTTATTTAACTTAAACGCCCAATGCATTCTCAATGGCAATAGCACAAACTTTGGCATGCTACTAGTCCTACATACTTACACCTAGAAACCCCATTCACACCTATTTAGGTTCATCTTATGGTGGTCATGTTTGCCTGAAAAGGAATCTTTGAAATGTTTCATAGTTTTAGAAATATAGTGCTTTCAAATTTGAGAAATGTACAATGGGGCTCAATGGCAGATATTGGCACGTCAAAAAAGCAATTTCACCTAGAAACTCCATTCACACTTTTTATAATTCAGCTTACTGTGGAGACACATGCTGGAACTTTTTACTTTGAAATGTTTTGTAGTTTCTGAGTTATTTAACTTAAACGCCCAATGCATTCTCAATGGCAATAGCACAAACTTTGGCATGCTACTAGTCCTACATACGTACACCTAGAAACCCCATTCAAACCTATTTAGGTTCATCTTATGGTGGACATGTTTGCCTGAAAGGGAATCTTTGAAATGTTTCATAGTTTTAGAAATATAGTGCTTTCAAATTTGAGAAATGTACAATGGGGCTCAATGGCAGATATTGGCACGTCAAAAAAGCACTTTCACCTAGAAACTCCATTCACACTTTGTATAATTCAGCTTACTGTGGAGACACATGCTGGAACTTTTTACTTTGAAATGTTTTGTAGTTTCTGAGTTATTTAACTTAAACGCCCAATGCATTCTCAATGGCAATAGCACAAACTTTGGCATGCTACTAGTCCTACATACTTACACCTAGAAACCCCATTCAAACCTATTTAGGTTCATCTTATGGTGGACATGTTTGCCTGAAAAGGAATCTTTGAAATGTTTCAAAGTTTTAGAAATATAGTGCTTTCAAATTTGAGAAATGTACATTGGGGCTCAATGGCAGATATTGGCACGTCAAAAAAGCAATTTCACCTAGAAACTCCATTCACACTTTTTTATAATTCAGCTTACTGTGGAGACACATGCTGGAACTTTTTACTTTGAAATGTTTTGTAGTTTCTGAGTTATTTAACTTAAACGCCCAATGCATTCTCAATGGCAATAGCACAAACTTTGGCATGCTACTAGTCCTACATACTTACACCTAGAAACCCCATTCAAACCTATTTAGGTTCATCTTATGGTGGTCATGTTTGCCTGAAAAGGAATCTTTGAAATGTTTCATAGTTTTAGAAATATAGTGCTTTCAAATTTGAGAAATGTACAATGGGGCTCAATGGCAGATATTGGCACGTCAAAAAAGCAATTTCACCTAGAAACTCCATTCACACTTTTTATAATTCAGCTTACTGTGGAGACACATGCTAGAACTTTTTACTTTGAAATGTTTTGTAGTTTCTGAGTTATTTAACTTAAACGCCCAATGCATTCTCAATGGCAATAGCACAAACTTTGGCATGCTACTAGTCCTACATACTTACACCTAGAAACCCCATTCACACCTATTTAGGTTCATCTTATGGTGGTCATGTTTGCCTGAAAAGGAATCTTTGAAATGTTTCATAGTTTTAGAAATATAGTGCTTTCAAATTTGAGAAATGTACAATGGGGCTCAATGGCAGATATTGGCACGTCAAAAAAGCAATTTCACCTAGAAACTCCATTCACACTTTTTATAATTCAGCTTACTGTGGAGACACATGCTGGAACTTTTTACTTTGAAATGTTTTGTAGTTTCTGAGTTATTTAACTTAAACGCCCAATGCATTCTCAATGGCAATAGCACAAACTTTGGCATGCTACTAGTCCTACATACGTACACCTAGAAACCCCATTCAAACCTATTTAGGTTCATCTTATGGTGGACATGTTTGCCTGAAAGGGAATCTTTGAAATGTTTCATAGTTTTAGAAATATAGTGCTTTCAAATTTGAGAAATGTACAATGGGGCTCAATGGCAGATATTGGCACGTCAAAAAAGCACTTTCACCTAGAAACTCCATTCACACTTTGTATAATTCAGCTTACTGTGGAGACACATGCTGGAACTTTTTACTTTGAAATGTTTTGTAGTTTCTGAGTTATTTAACTTAAACGCCCAATGCATTCTCAATGGCAATAGCACAAACTTTGGCATGCTACTAGTCCTACATACTTACACCTAGAAACCCCATTCAAACCTATTTAGGTTCATCTTATGGTGGACATGTTTGCCTGAAAAGGAATCTTTGAAATGTTTCAAAGTTTTAGAAATATAGTGCTTTCAAATTTGAGAAATGTACATTGGGGCTCAATGGCAGATATTGGCACGTCAAAAAAGCAATTTCACCTAGAAACTCCATTCACACTTTTTTATAATTCAGCTTACTGTGGAGACACATGCTGGAACTTTTTACTTTGAAATGTTTTGTAGTTTCTGAGTTATTTAACTTAAACGCCCAATGCATTCTCAATGGCAATAGCACAAACTTTGGCATGCTACTAGTCCTACATACTTACACCTAGAAACCCCATTCAAACCTATTTAGGTTCATCTTATGGTGGTCATGTTTGCCTGAAAAGGAATCTTTGAAATGTTTCATAGTTTTAGAAATATAGTGCTTTCAAATTTGAGAAATGTACAATGGGGCTCAATGGCAGATATTGGCACGTCAAAAAAGCAATTTCACCTAGAAACTCCATTCACACTTTTTATAATTCAGCTTACTGTGGAGACACATGCTGGAACTTTTTACTTTGAAATGTTTTGTAGTTTCTGAGTTATTTAACTTAAACGCCCAATGCATTCTCAATGGCAATAGCACAAACTTTGGCATGCTACTAGTCCTACATACTTACACCTAGAAACCCCATTCAAACCTATTTAGGTTCATCTTATGGTGGTCATGTTTGCCTGAAAAGGAATCTTTGAAATGTTTCATAGTTTTAGAAATATAGTGCTTTCAAATTTGAGAAATGTACAATGGGGCTCAATGGCAGATATTGGCACGTCAAAAAAGCAATTTCACCTAGAAACTCCATTCACACTTTTTATAATTCAGCTTACTGTGGAGACACATGCTGGAACTTTTTACTTTGAAATGTTTTGTAGTTTCTGAGTTATTTAACTTAAACGCCCAATGCATTCTCAATGGCAATAGCACAAACTTTGGCATGCTACTAGTCCTACATACGTACACCTAGAAACCCCATTCAAACCTATTTAGGTTCATCTTATGGTGGACATGTTTGCCTGAAAGGGAATCTTTGAAATGTTTCATAGTTTTAGAAATATAGTGCTTTCAAATTTGAGAAATGTACAATGGGGCTCAATGGCAGATATTGGCACGTCAAAAAAGCACTTTCACCTAGAAACTCCATTCACACTTTGTATAATTCAGCTTACTGTGGAGACACATGCTGGAACTTTTTACTTTGAAATGTTTTGTAGTTTCTGAGTTATTTAACTTAAACGCCCAATGCATTCTCAATGGCAATAGCACAAACTTTGGCATGCTACTAGTCCTACATACTTACACCTAGAAACCCCATTCAAACCTATTTAGGTTCATCTTATGGTGGACATGTTTGCCTGAAAAGGAATCTTTGAAATGTTTCAAAGTTTTAGAAATATAGTGCTTTCAAATTTGAGAAATGTACATTGGGGCTCAATGGCAGATATTGGCACGTCAAAAAAGCAATTTCACCTAGAAACTCCATTCACACTTTTTTATAATTCAGCTTACTGTGGAGACACATGCTGGAACTTTTTACTTTGAAATGTTTTGTAGTTTCTGAGTTATTTAACTTAAACGCCCAATGCATTCTCAATGGCAATAGCACAAACTTTGGCATGCTACTAGTCCTACATACTTACACCTAGAAACCCCATTCAAACCTATTTAGGTTCATCTTATGGTGGACATGTTTGCCTGAAAAGGAACCTTTGAAATGTTTCATAGTTTTAGAAATATAGTGCTTTCAAATTTGATTAATCTACAATGGGGCTCAATGGCAGATATTGGCACGTCAAAAAAGCACTTTCACCTAGAAACTCCATTCACACTTTTTATAATTCAGCTTACTGTGGAGACACATGCTGGAACTTTTTACTTTGAAATGTTTTGTAGTTTCTGAGTTATTTAACTTAAACGCCCAATGCATTCTCAATGGCAATAGCACAAACTTTGGCATGCTACTAGTCCTACATACTTACACCTAGAAACCCCATTCAAACCTATTTAGGTTCATCTTATGGTGGACATGTTTGCCTGAAAAGGAATCTTTGAAATGTTTCATAGTTTTAGAAATATAGTGCTTTCAAATTTGAGAAATGTACAATGGGGCTCAATGGCAGATATTGGCACGTCAAAAAAGCACTTTTACCTAGAAACTCCATTCACACTTTTTATAATTCAGCTTACTGTGGAGACACATGCTGGAACTTTTTACTTTGAAATGTTTTGAAGTTTCTGAGTTATTTAACTTAAACGCCCAATGTATTCTCAATGGTAATAGCACAAACTTTGGCATGCTAGTAGTCCTACATACTTACACCTATAAACCCCCTTCAAACCTATTTAGGTTCATCTTATGGTGGACATGTTTGCCTGAAAAGGAATCTTTGAAATGTTTCATAGTTTTAGAAATATAGTGCTTTCAAATTTGAGAAATGTACAATGGGGCTCAATGGCAGATATTGGCAAGTAAAGATTTGAGTGGGGTTTGATGAACCCACAACCTCCAGATCATGTAACCAGTGTGCTAAGTCACTGAGCTACTTTCTATCTGCCACAACACAGTTTGCCTTTCCCTTTGAGTAACAACACTTATACAAAAATAAAATACAAAAAATAAAATAACGGGAGATGTGTCTATTGTTTCTTGTGCTGTTGTTTATCTCTAGAGGTTTAATGCTTATGAACCACAATGGAAACAAGTCTCTGGCTCTTCTATCATTATCTTTTTTGCTTTTTGTACACAGCAAGCACCGTGGCTCAATGGGTACAGAGCCTGCCTGGGAATCAGGAGGCCACAGGTTCAAGGCCTGGCTCTGACATAGTGCCCCATAATCATGACAAAATGACATACTATAGTATGCTGTCTGAAACCATGAACTATAGGCCTATTTCATGCTTTCATCTTTTTTTTCAAATCCTCCAAAATCACGAAAAACGACACGCTATAGTATGCCGTCCGAAACCATGAACTATATAGTATGGCGTTATTTTGTGATTTTCATCTTTTTTCAAATCCTCCAAAGTCACGAAAAATGACATGCTATAGTATGCCGTCCGAAACCATGGACTATAGTATGTCGTTTTTTAGTGATTTTCATCTTTTTTTTCAAATCCTCCAAAATCACGAAAAACGACATGCTATAGTATGCCGTCCGAAACCAAATATGAGAAATGTTTAATGGGGCTCAATGGCAGATATTGGCACGTCAAAACAAATCACTTTCACACTTTCACCTTTCATGGCAAATCACTTTCACCTAGAAACTCCATTCACACTTTTTGTAATTCAGCTTACTGTGGAGACACATGCTGGAACTTTTTACTTTGAAATGTTTTGTAGTTTCTGAGTTATTTAACTTAAACGCCCAATGCATTCTCAATGGCAACTTTTGCATACTACTAGTCCTACATACTTACACCTAGAAACCCCATTCAAACCTATTTAGGTTCATCTTATGGTGGACATGTTTGCCTGAAAAGGAATCTTAGAAATGTTTCATAGTTTTAGAAATATAGTGCTTTCAAATTTGAGAAATGTACAATGGGGCTCAATGGCAGATATTGGCACGTCAGAAAAGCACTTTCACCTAGAAACTCCATTCACACTTTTTATAATTCAGCTTACTGTGGAGACACATGCTGGAACTTTTTACTTTGAAATGTTTTGTAGTTTCTGAGTTATTTAACTTAAACGCCCAATGCATTCTCAATGGCAATAGCACAAACTTTGGCATGCTACTAGTCCTACATACTTACACCTAGAAACCCCATTCAAACCTATTTAGGTTCATCTTATGGTAGACATGTTTGCCTGAAAAGAAATCTTTGAAATGTTTCATAGTTTTAGAAATATAGTGCTTTCAAATTTGAGAAATGTACAATGGGGCTCAATGGCAGATATTGGCATGTCAAAAAAGCACTTTCACCTAGCAACTCCATTCACACTTTTTATAATTCAGCTTACTGTGGAAACACATGCTGGAACTTTTTACTTTGAAATGTTTTGAAGTTTCTGAGTTATTTAACTTAAACGCCCAATGCATTCTCAATGGCAATAGCACAAACTTTGGCATACTACTAGTCCTACATACTTACACCTAGAAACCCCATTCAAACCTATTTAGGTTCATCTTATGGTGGACATGTTTGCCTGAAAAGGAATCTTTGAAATGTTTCATAGTTTTAGAAATATAGTGCTTTCAAATTTGAGAAATCTACAATGGGGGTCAAAGGCAGATATTGGCACGTCAAAAAAGCACTTTCACCTAGAAACTCGATTCACACTTTTTATAATTCAGCTTACTGTGGAGACACATGCTGGAACTTTTTACTTTGAAATGTTTTGAAGTTTCTGAGTTATTTAACTTAAACGCCCAATGTATTCTCAATGGCAATAGCACAAACTTTGGCATGCTACTAGTCCTACATACTTACACCTATAAACCCCATTCAAACCTATTTAGTTCATCTTATGGTGGACATGTTTGCCTGAAAAGGAATCTTTGAAATGTTTCATAGTTTTAGAAATATAGTGCTTTCAAATTTGAGAAATGTACAATGGGGCTCAATGGCAGATATTGGCAAGTAAAGATTTGAGTGGGGTTTGAACCCACAACCTCCAGATCATGTAACCAGTGTGCTAAGTCACTGAGCTACTTGCTATCTGCCACAACACAGTTTGCCTTTCCCTTTGAGTAACAAAATAAAATACAAAAAATACAATAACGGGAGATTTGTCTATTGTTTCTTGTGCTGTTGTTTATCTCTAGAGGTTTAATGCTTATGAACCACAATGGAAACAAGTCTCTGGCTCTTCTATCATTATCTTTTTTGCTTTTTGTACACACTGTCGTATCTGGTGGAACCACATTTCATCAATATAGTCCATAAGCCATATTTGCAATATTCTGTCAATAATTACACTATACATTTGGTCACTGCTAATTTGAGGTGATGGTTAGTGAGCTAGGAGACGGTCGGTCTAGACTCAGAGCAATCACTCAGCCTGAGTACCTTGCATTGTTCTCAATCTGTTTGAGGCTTGCTGAGGTGTTGGGGAGACACTTAAGCATTCTTTTGTCTCAAGAAACCTTTTGTGAGACAACTTGTTTACCATGTGTTTTTTCAATCTCTGTGAAGTTTCAGACTCCACCTCTGAATTCAATGTGAAGGTATATTTGGTCTCATGTTGTCAATGTAAAGTTCATCAGTCTTAGCTGGCTACGGTCAGTGCTGGGAGCTCCTGAGCTCCTGCTCAGGAGCCGCGGGAAGCTTTCTTTCATGTTGTACTTGTACTTCTGAAATAAATGGTCAACTCTGGGATCTCACTTCATCTCTCTGCCTGTTTCTCTTCGATCTGATGACTACAGTTTGCTGCTTGCTTTAGAGTTCATTTTCTCTAGTTTAGTGAGTAAACTGGGTTAGTTGGGTGTGAAAATACACCTCAACACCAAGCACAGTGGCTCACTGGGTACAGAGCCTGCCTGGGAATCAGGAGGCCACAGATTCAACTCCTGTCTCTGACATATTGCCCCAAAATCATGAAAGAATGACATACTATAGTATGCTGTCTGAACCCATGAACTATAGTAGGCCTATTTCGTGATTTTCATCTTTTTTTCAAATCCTCCAAAATCACAAAAAATGACATGCTATATTATGCCTTCCGAAACCATGGACATAGTACAGTATGTTGTTTTTTCGTGATTTTCATCTTTTTTTCAAATCGTCCAAAATCACCAAAAAACAACATGCTATAGTATGCCGTCCGAAACCAAATATGAGAAATGTATAATGGGGCTCAATGGCAGATATTGGCACGTAACAAAAAAAGTCACTTTCACACTTTCACCTTTCATGGCAAATCACTTTCACCTAGAAACTCCATTCACACTTTTTGTAATTCAGCTTACTGTGGAGACATGCTGGAACGTTTTACCCCATTCAACCCCATTCAATATAGCATATTATATAACGTTTTGTCACTTTACTTAAAGGTCACAAAGTCATGCTATAAGGTATTATAAAATGATACAACTGCTAATAACCATTAAAGAATGTTGCCACTTTACTTAAAGGTCTCAAAGTCCTGCTATAGCATATTATTGATGTTTATAAGACATTATTCCATTTAATACACATTGGTTGTAATGCATTATGACACAGACATTAACCATTAAAGAATGTTGCCACTTTACATAAAGGTCTCAAAGTCCTGCTATAGCATATTATTGATGTTTATAAGACATTATTCCATTTAATACACATTGGTTATAATGCATTATGACAGACATTACAGCACTTCTCTATGTGCCTTTATAACCACCAAAATTATAATAGTTATAATGTGCTGTTCCACTGAGCATAATAATGCATTATGACCAGCACTTATAATACGTTATAAACATGGTTCTAAGTTGTTATACATGATTACAAACATTTATAACGAGTGTTATAATGCCTTATAAGCACATTATAATGCATTATAAATGTGCTATAATGCATTATAAAGACGACCTTAATATAAAGTGTTACCAAAGCTTTTAGTCAATCAAAAAAAATTGAAATTCACAAGGTTGTATACACTGGTCAGTGTGGAAAGAGGACCCAGAGACAGACCCAGCCGGGGACACACATTGCCGGGCAATGGCTGCTCCACTCAATTATCTATTAGGCTATTTTCAAAAAGCCTGAATAGGTTTTAAGTGCTCATGTCAATATAGTCGCTGCTTTTGGGCTTTAATGTCCTTTTCACATGGTTTATTTACAGGCCGGCTGGGCTTTCCTCAGCGTGACAAGACAACAGGAAGTAAGTATTATGTGAAGTATATGAGGTATCAGGAAGTGAGGTAGATATATATATATATATATCTACCTCACTATATATATATATATATATATATATATATATATATATATATATATATATATATATATATATATATATATATATATATATATATGATACAATCAAGTACAATTGAATACAGGTGTCAACTGTCATCACCTTGAAAGATATATAATGAGGACTCAATGTTTATGGTACCAAGACAGGATAAATGGCATGTGAAATCAAATAAGAAATAGTAAATTGTAAAATGTAGCCTTAATCACTCTCAACGTTGAAGTCATTGTTTTTTTTTAAATATTTTTTATCCCACAATTTTGCAACCCATTTTTTTCACCCAGTGTCAATTATCTAATGTAATCCTGGGTGCTACACACTTCCTCTGCCAACCTGGGGGGGCGGGGGGCAGCGGACTTACCTCATGCTTCCTTATATGCATGAGGAGTCCAAGCTGCATCTTTTCACCTGACAGGGGGGGGAATTTCCCTGGCTGGCTGTAGCGTGTGGAAGGAACACGTTATTCCGACCAGTTCCTTTCCCCTCCATCAGGCGCCCCGGCTGGCCAGGGGGAGGTAGTTTAGAGACCAGGATTACTGCATGTTTTTTTGTGAGGGTACCTACCCTAGGGGACACGGGGAGAACATGCGAGGGTACCTACCCTAGGGGACACAGGGAGAACATGTGAGGGTACCTACCCTAGGGGACACGGGGAGAACATGTGAGGGTACCTACCCTAGGGGACACGGGGAGAACATGTGAGGGTACCTACCCTAGGGGACACGGGGAGAACATGTGAGGGTACCTACCCTAGGGGACACGGGGAGAACATGCAAACTACACACAAAAAGGCTCTTTCGCCAACCCGGCCTTGGGTATGGGCACCGATGACGCGGAGGAGAGAACACACCCCCAGTGCCCACAGTGTCCCCAGCGGGAATCGAACCCGGGACCTTCTAGCTGTAGTTGTTTTTTAACCTGAACAGAACACCTTCAGTCTGTCCCAGGACCTACTGGACTGCATTGTTCCACACTCCCTCATTGAAGATTCTGATCCAACACAGGGAGATCTGATCCACCACACAGGTTGACGTGTAGAACCGGACCTCCATTCTGTTGAGACAGCAGAGCCACAGTCCAGCTGTCTACACACTACAGATGATGCCCCCTGGTTCCAGTTCGACGTCAAATCAGCCACTGGTCTCCACTCTCCATGGTATTTCATCTCCAGTATACCAGTGCACTGACTGGTTCCTTCCGCCAACCGAACAGCACCAGACTCTGTACAGAGACAACAGAACAGTAATATTATATGGGATTATAAGGGATGTCCTGATTTTCCACCACTTATTTCGTTTCCGATCCGATCCCGATACCACCATTTCTGTGTTAGCCGATACCGATACCAGTGTTGTGATCTCGTGTTGTGTTTACAGCTATCTAGCTATATATATATATATATATATATATATATATATATATATCTCGTGTTGTGTTTATAGCAGACTCACTCAAATGTGCACAAGCAGTTTGGGCAACTCCAAAACAAACTCCACATGCCCCAACATTTTATTTACTTGCCATTCAGTATTTAAGTCCGACGTCATTTTGTAGTGCTACGTTACGTGCTATGTTTGTCCATGACAAAACAAATATATGATGTGGAGACAATAAAGACTATTATTAAAGGTGGTAACAGTCCATTTGCTCAGTAAAATATTTCGGCGGCATATTTAGAATGTTTGCAGGCTTGAGTATGTTGAATCTAGTTTGCATTAATGAGGATTTAGTTGACACAATGAAATAAAATGGCGATGGTATTCCGTGTGGGGCGAGGAAAGCGCGAGGAAAGCGGTAAAATTAGACTTTCGTGGTTGTTTTCGTCTCAGATTTAGTTCGACGGAGCGCAGTATAACTCTATGGGGACACAAAAGCCACACAAAAGTAGGACCCGGTAGTATCTCAGGAGGGGGCGCTCACGTCACAGCTAAAATACTGAATAGTGTCAACCCCTCACCCCTGTGTGTAAGACACAGGGGTAGACTGGCATATTCGCAGGTACCGATATGACCCGATATGACAAATAAGGGCCGATACCGATACAGTATTATAATCCAGTTTTAGGTGATACGCAACTCACCTTTTTAACCTTTTCACCTAAACGGTGATAACGAGTCGAGGCCATCATATTCGCGAATTATTTAGAGCAGTGGTTCTCAAAGTGTGGTCTGGGGACCCCCAGGGGTCCTTTAGGAAGTTTCAGGAGGTCCACAGCAAAACGAGGAACAGTTTTACCACTTTCACCCCATTTTGTACTTTGAAAATAGCCAATCTACAAGCTCACAATGTGTCCCATTACTGCCCATTTTGAGCTTGTAGATTGGGTTTTTCTTTTCTTTTTTTACATTTTGGTAAAACTTGAAAGATCTTCCGTATGAGAAAATATTTTTCAAATATTTGTGTGCAGAATGCATGTCAATTTGGGCGTGCTTGACATGAAAATGTTTGAGATATACTGCTTTAGCGTTTTCAACGGGCCTGGAAATTACAATCCAACCTCAACAGACCGGTAGAGTTGAAGCCGAGCACCATTCCCACCCCATAACCCCCACCCACCCGACCGACCAACATCGCACAGATTATGTTTCGTTCAGGTTATACCTTTGACAGTGAGAGAGAGGAGCTCGCTCTCAGAGGAGAAGTTATGGGGTGCACCATGAGAGAAAACATGGACGTGATAAACACAGCTGTAGTTCCCCTGGTGAGAGTGGTCTGCCGCCGTAAACAGGAAGGTGGCAGAATGACTGACGGCTAGCTGGGCGTAGGTGCGTGTCGTGTCGGGTCCGGTGAAGTCCAGGCGAAAGGAGCCTCCTGGGTACTGCGGCCGGATGGAGCATCTGATGCGGAAGCTGGAACCCTCAGACACCTGCCACCCCTGCTGCTGGCCCTCGGAAATAACCCTGTCTATGGAGGAGGTGATGGTCGGCTCAAACAGCAGATCTGTAACCAGACGAGAGGTAAGTAAGTAAGTACATTTTATTTGTAAAGCACCTTTCAAGACAAAGTCACAAGGTGCTGAACAGAACACAGAACAAGCAATCAACAAGTTAAAACCAAACAGGAAAACGGAGCACAATAAAGTAAAAAGACAATGAAGAATTAAACGAAACCAATAAACAAGGCAAAATCTCAAAACATAGACATGTAAGATAGTAAAATAGAGGCAGAATCACAGTATGTAAAAATAAGTTAATAATAAATGTGTCTTTAGCTTTCTGTTAAAGGAGTCTACTGACTCAGCACACTCAACATGAGGGGCAGGGCATTCCAAAGAGTAGGTGTGTGGCTGAAACAACTGTTACGCACTGGTAGCTTAGAACTCTGTGTAGCTTAGCATCCTTGAATCTTTTGCATCTGCCCGTGTGGGCAGCATAACATTGTGGCAGAGTAGAAACGTCCGTATCCCCCCCCCCCCTCCCCTGTGCGCACCAACTTACATGTCCAGGGTGCTCCTTTGAGAACTAGCCCCAAAATATGAATGTGCACCCCTGCTTATTATGAGACAATTTAAAATGAAACTTCTATGACAGTGGTGACATAATGAAGTGTCAGCCCTTCGGTCGCCTGTAACCTTAAAGCTGCTATAAGCGATACCATGACAAAATTGGTATTACTTTTTGTCAGACAGCCAGCAATGGGTAAAACTCTCCCAAAAAAAATGCAGTCTGTGACAAATCCACAATCTGCATTCAAAGATGTTCCTATAGAAGCTTTGTCATTGGTCGAAAAAAAACCCGGTCGCAATGACTAACCAATCAGGAAGCAGACAGGCAAATCGACCAATGACAAAGCTTCTAGGGAACTCTTTGAATGCAGATTGCGGCCCCTAGATGTGTCACAGAGACTACATTTTTTTGGGAGCGTTCTACCGTTGCTGGCTGTCTGAATACCAAAAAAGAAAAAAAAGAAAGGTCATTAAAATGTTGACATAGTATTGCTTATAGCAGCTTTAAGGTGTCTTACTGGTATATAGTTTTTGCATTTTTTTAATATTTTTCCATTTCATTCATGCTTTGTAATGAACAGTTTTGCAACATTACGTGATTGACATTGACGACTCACATGCTGATTGGCTATACTGTTGTATGCTCCAAAGAACAAGAGTAAATAAATCATAACTAGTGTCTAGAAAAGTACATACTTGTCTTGCATATTTAGTTGTCTATCTAAGCATATGAATATCACCAATTTGACTGACAGATTCAATAGACCGTACATGGGCAACTGGCGGCCCAGGGGCCACATGCGGCCCCCACCTTCACTTAATGTGGCCCTCAGGTTAATATCAGAATACTGATATATTATTGATTTCAGCTGTTAAAATTCCAAACATGCAAACATGACCCGCTTTTGTATGTGTTTGGATTTAGTTCATAAAGTTAACATAACTATAACTAAATTCATTCAAAATTAAATAAAAAGGTTATTTTTCAGGATTCCAATACAAAAAAAATGGCCACATTTTTTTTTTCAGGATTTCAATTAGAATATAGCAAAAATAGCTGATCTACAAGCTCAAAATGTGTCGCGGTGCGACGCGTTTTGAGCTTGTAGATCGGCTATTTTTGCTACGACAGTAACATGCAACTCATCTGGAGTGAGTGTGGAAATATAGTGGCCCTCTGGAGTGAGTGTGGAAATATAGTGGCCCTCTGGAGTGAGTGTGGAAATATAGTGGCCCTCTGGAGTGAGTGTGGAACTATAGTGGCTCTCTGGAGTGAGTGTGGAAATATAGTGGCCCTCTGGAGTGAGTGTGGAAATATAGTGGCCCTCTGGAGTGAGTGTGGAACTATAGTGGCTCTCTGGAGTGAGTGTGGAACTATAGTGGCCCTCTGGAGTGAGTGTGGAAATATAGTGGCCCTCTCCATCGTCAAAGTTGCCCACCCATGAAATAGACCGTACAGATCAAAGTCATTGCTAATTGTTACCTGAACACAACACCTCCAGTTGGTCCAAGGATCTACCGGACTGCATTGTTCCACACTCCCTCAGTGAAGATTCTGATCCAACACAGGGAGATCTGATCCACCACACAGGTTGACGTGTAGAACCGGACCTCCATTCTGTTGAGACAGCAGAGCCACAGTCCAGCTGTCTGCACACTACAGATGATGTCCCCTGGTTCCAGACTGACATAAAATCAGCCACTGGTCTCCACTCTCCCTGGTGTTTCATCAGTATACCCGTACACGGACTGGTTCCTCCCTCCAACCTGACATCATCCAACTCTGTACAGAGACAACAAAATACGTTTCTTTTTTTTAAAAGTAGGCCTAATATGTTTTGTGAAGAGAAAAACACAATCAAATAAAAATGACTTTCACATTGTGCCGTGAAAATGTTCCATTCAGGTTATTACCTGCGACAGTGACAGAGAGGAGCTCGCTCTCAGAGGAGAAGTTATGGGAGAAAACATGGACGTGATAAGCACAGCTGTAGTTCCCCTGGTGGGAATGGTCTGCTGCAGGAAACAGGAAGTCGGCAGAGTGAAGTATCTGGGTGTGGTTATGTGTTGCGTTGGATCCAGTGAAGACGGTGTGATTGACAGCTGGATGGGTGTAGGTGTGTGTCGTGCTGGGTCCAGTGAAGGTGAGCTGGAAGGTGCCTCCCGGGTACTGTGCCTGGATGGTGCAGGTGATCGTAAAGCCGGAGCCCTCTAACACCTGCAACCCGTGATGCTCGCCGTCATCGGAAACCCCGTTTGTGGACGGGAGGAAAGTGATGTTTGGCTTAAACAGCAGATCTGTAACAAGACAGAGGCGATTGGCTGAAACAGCTGATGTAGGCATTGTCTTACGTTATATGGATTTAGGAGAAAATGTAAGTGAGATCAAACATATCGTTGCTGTCGGGAGGAAACCTCATAACTCCATTTTTTAAGTTTTTGATTTTTATTAGCTTAAATCAGTGCTATTGAACACCCTTTACGTCTGTGTGTTGTTTCGGAAATATTGAACCAATGGAAAGTAGTAACAAGTGCTTTGGACAAAACCTCTTAACTCCTTTGGACCCTCAACATGTCTGCTAAAGCAACTAACTCCACCACCTCTCCCCCTCTCATGGAATTAATTGACAATATATAAAGTCACAACACCAACTTTGATGAGGCAGTATTGCTTTGTTTTAAAAATATATTAAAGGTTTTCCTAATTTCCTGAAAAATGTATATTTTAAAGTTTCTGAAAAATGAACATTTTGGAGTTATGAGGTTTCCTCCCGACCATCACCATCCTGGGTGGCCTATACCCCTATCCAATTGTGTTAGTCAGTCAGTCATGGCCACAACACATTGAAACCAATTACAAGCAAACAGCATGAGATATCCTATGACGGTGTTGCAAAAACCCACAACAATGTGAGTTTGAGAAAAGATCTATAGCTATATGTCTGTCCATCCGTCCGTATCATCACAGTTAGGGATCATGTATTTACTAACGTACAGGGGAAACTGTTCCTTTGTTCCAGCTATAGGTTAACTGCAGGTGGTCTCAAAAACATGAAGGAAAACTGGCAGAAAAAGACTCGCTCGCTGCATCTAAGATTAAAGGACCACTTCACCACTTTTCAACCCATCTTCATATAATTGGTCCTCACTAATAATCATGATAAAATGGCACCATTTTTTCTACTCAGTCTGTGTCTCATAGGAGGGCTGTGGGCAGTTCAGAAACCCGTCCACCAGTGACATCATTGTTAGGCAGATCTTTTTTAAACAATAGTTTTTTTTACAAAACATTTTTAGATTTTTATTATGGTGAGAACGATGGCTTCCATTTTCGCATTGCAACTTTTCAGGACTAGAAAGCCTGCAGTTTCTAATAGCTTGGATTCCCCATCGATGATGTCACTGGTGGACGGGTTTCTGAACTGCCCACAGTCCTCCTATGAGACACAGACTGAGTAGAAAAAAATGGTAGCCATTTTATCATGATTATTAGTGAGGACTAGTATATGAAGATAGGTTGAAAAGTGGTGAAGTGGTCCTTTAAGGAAGACTCATTAGACTGAGACTTAAGAAAATAGAATTTATTTTATTTATAGATGCTCATAATAAAGTGCTCTGTGCTCATAGTCAGTTAAAATTAGCAAACGTTTCGGTCCTGGGACCTTCAGAAAATTGTCAATGAGACCTTTTTTCTTTTATTTCCGTTATCTTTTTTATTTCGGTTGATTATCTCATCTGCGTCACACAAAAGCTTACTAGCGAGTGGCCGCAGTTTCATCCACACAACACCGGCTCCCACGGCGGTCCCATGTGAACAAGCATGGGAGGAGTTTTCAGCGCGAGTGACTATTGAGCGAGCCAATGACAAAACAAAACACAGCATGTTCACACAGCAATACGGAGCCAATAGGCTAGCTGCCAGCTGATAGGCTATTATACCAATGAAACGTGAGAATGGCCGTGATGTGTAAACGTATGCCAGTAGACTGGCTGCACAGAGCTGTATTCAATTAGCCTGGTTAATAAACCAGACCGAATCAGCCGTTGGCAAAAAAAAAAGCCTACCAGCGGATTACGGTCTGGCGAGGCTCAGTAGCACGCCTCTTTCCTACAACCGAGAACAGGTCGGACCAATCGGGACACGGTATGCAATATGGGCGGGCTTTGGTACAGTGACGTTCAATGTTGAGACTTTTGACTGACAGTAGCTCTGACCAATTGCGTCAAAGAGAAAATGTTTGAACCCGCCCCCCGGGAAATGAAATCCAAGTGGAGCCAGCCCAGACTAATATACCGCGACAGTGTTGTGTGATATTAGTCTGGCTTATTAGCCAGGCTAGTATTCAATACCAAATGAAACGGGAGATTTACAGAGACATGTAATCTGTAAATTACACATACACAGTAATCACTCTCACAAAAAAGGGACTTTATGTGTCCGGCCAGAGGTTGAGCTGGGTAAAAAGATTAAAAAAATGAAAATGGACGAATGGCCACCCTGCATGTATACAGATACAAATTGGCATGAGGGGAGGAGATAAGGGAGGAGTTGTTATCAGAAATGATTCAAATCAGGTAAGCGTGCATGGGTGGAGTTGACATCGAGACAGAAATATGAAATAAAACAGGGGTTCTCAACCCGTGGGTCGCGACCCCTCGGGGGGGTCGCCAAATTATTTTAGGGTGTCCCCAAATTATTAAAAAAAAATAAAAATAAAAATAAGTTTTTATTTTTATTTATTTTTTCACGATTTTTCAAAAATAGCAGACCTACAAGCTCGTAGCGCGCCACTCGGTGGCGCGCTATGAGCTTGTAGATCTGCTATTTTTCAATAGCTAAATTATAACAATGCTTAAAACACCAAAAGGGGTTCCCGCCCAAAATGGTTTAAGGTTATTGTAGCAGTCAATTTATATTGGGGGTCGGGAGGGGGCGGGGGTCCCGAGACATTGCCAAAGCATTTCCGGGGGTCCCCGGCCAAAAACGTTGAGAACCCCTGAAATAAGACACTGCATGTTTACTGTTACCTGAACAGATAACCGACGTGTAGACGGGGGGAGTACTCTTTGTTACACAGTCCCTCAGGGAAGATTCAGACCCACACGTGGCATCCCCTGGCGCATCTGAACTATCTTCAATATCATCTTCTAATGACATATATATGTTTGCAACAGCAGAGCCACAGTCCAGCTGTCCACACACTGCAGATGATATGTTCAGGCTCCAGTAACCGTCGAATCGCTCCCACTCGCCCTGGCGTTTAATCTGCAGTCCACCGACACAGTGCCCCACCATCCTGACATCAGACTCTGTACAGAGAAAATATGTGGAAAGCAACTAAGTGTTCTAGTTCATAATTTTGAATTATTACACAAGTATTGTACTTACGTATCATTTTAAGGTAGCCTATTTTTTGTTATTTTCCTTACCATAATATTTTAATATGTTTTACTCCTACTCAAATATTGCACTCTTTACTCTACTAAAATTATTTGACAGCTTTATGATTGATTGCAGATTTAGATTAGATTTACATTGCCTCAGACTTTGTCTCATTGCAATATGAATTGCTACATAGCAAATTGTTACTAAATGGCCATAAAACCAAGGCCATGCTATTGTCTCCAAACAGCCTAGTCAATGGCCCCTCAAACATCACCACTCTGGATGGAGTATCCTTTGAATGGGTTGAGTTGTACAAATATCTTGGGATTTGGTTGGACAATAAGTTAGACTTTAAATACCACATTGATACCTTAACAAAAAAGCTAAAGTTCACGCTGAGTTTCTTCTACAGAATGTAGTCCTGCTTTTTCGCAAAAAGCTGGTCACAGTCCTCTTCCTGTCGCAGCTCGATTATGGCGATATTGTCTACCATTTTGCTAGTTCCTCAACTCTGAGAAAACTTGACCCCTTGTGTCATGCTACATTGAGGTTCATAACCAACTCCCCCTATAGGACTCATCACTGTACTCTGTACGCCCCCTAGTGGGCTGGTAGTCCTTGTCCTTAACGTCTCACAGGTTGCTACATTGGTATATTCTCAATTATAAAGCCATTCTTGGTAATCTCCAACTTTACACATGTTCTAAATTTGAACTTGTCCAAAACTCTCTCAACTTCAGATCAAATGCTGAGCTATGTCGTGCCCCCAACAAAATCGGAGTCTGGGAAGAAAGACAAAAAAACCCTCTTCTGTGATTCCCCTAGTGAGTTTTGGCTTTGACACATAGTAAATGTTGGTTCTCTTGCGTTTTAGTTTATTAGCTAATTCCGTTACTTAGTTTTTATATATTAGCCTTTATTGGTTGCGTTATTATACCTGAGCAGATGAGTCCAACAGTCTTGCCCTGTGAGCAGGTCTTTCTAGTTGAGTCTGAGGTTCTACAGTCCAGGAGAGCAGACTCACTGCCTTCACACTGGAACTCTTTGGTCCACATTGGAGCCTTCCCTTCTCCATAGAGCGCCCCCTGGAGGACCGAAGGAGCCTCACAGCCAAGCTGCCTACAGACCACCTGCGCATCCCGCTGGTCAAAGTCACCTTCACACACCGAGACCCACGACTGATGAGACTTCACCTCCACTCTGCCTGAACACAAGCTAGGCCCATTCACCAACCTCACAGACTCTGGAGAGAGAGAGAGAGAGAGAGAGAGAGAGAGAGAGAGAGAGAGAGAGAGAGAGAGAGAGAGAGAGACAGTAAAAAAGTATCCCTGCCAGAGATGCAAACAAAAGACAGACAGGCCAAAAGATAGACATTGTTTGTTACCTGAACAGATCACATCCAGGCCTTGGCAGTAATGCTCAGACTCCATTGACCCCAATGCTACACACTCCCTCAGTGACGACTCGGATCCAACGCAGGAAGATGTCATCCTCCATACATCGTTTAGGCGACACCATAACCAATCTGACGTTTCACGATTGGTTGCCCAAGTGGTTGGAACAGCAGAGCCACAGTCCAGCTGTCGACACAACACGGAGGATGACTTCAGGTTCCAGCCAGACCCAACGGCCACTGTTCTCCACTCTCCACGGTGTTTCATCTCCAGTGTCCCAGCGCAGTGACTGGTTCCTCTCACCAGCCTGACATCAGGCTCTGTACAGAAAAATAAACTAAATTAAATAAACAGCAGTGGCGTGCACAGACATTTAGAGGGGCAGGTGCTCAAGTGAAAAAAGGGCACCTTGTGCAGCGCGTGGAAAAAACTTTTTTTTTTTTTCAAAAGGGCACATTTGTCCAGAGGGAAAAAATCTGTGCACGCCACTGATATACAGCATGATAATAATGATAACCAGTATGACGCCTGAGGGCGAGAAGCGACCTCGCCCTTGCATCCGCCTCATTGACGGCAGACTGCTGGGCGAGCGCTGGCGCTTTGGCATGGGGGGGGGGTCAAGATCAACATGGAATGAATTCTGTACTGGCCATATAAGGAGCATGTCTTGAGTGTACAGGGTTTGATGAGGTCAGATCAACATATGGAATATCAGGAGATCTAAGGGTGGTAGCGGGGACATTCTCTTGAGTGTACAGGGTTTCATGAGGGCACAGGTAGGGCCAGTGCTACATTTTCGGGCCCGTTGAGAACTCTGCGCCCGGCTGCCGGGCGCGGCTGCACTAATAACTTTGGGGCAGCCCTATCTAGAGTTTGAATGGACAGTTGGGCCTGTTGAGAACTCTAGTTTTCGCCGGCTGCCGGGCGCGGCTGCACTGATAACTTTGTGGCAGGCCTGTATAGAGTTTGACATTTGAATGGACAGGTATAAGTCAAAAGGAGACATCGAAGAGGAATGATGGAAGGGGAAGGATCAACATATGGAATGTCAGAACAGGCTCTGACATATATCCATATATGGAGATCTAAGGGTTTGAGGTCTGAGGTCATGGTGTAGAGTTGCTGGCCAATATTGATGACATCAGGGATCTCCATATATGGGCTTAACTGCGACAGCAGGTCACATTTTCTATGACATCAGGGATATCCAGTGATGTCACGATGACCTGGGCACCATATATGGGGGCTTGCCTGGAGTGACCAACAAACCAACCAACCAACCAACATGAAATGCCTGCGGTCGCAAAGTTTATGTGTAGAAATGTCCATGCATTTTGACCAAAAATCACAGGAGTAGATTTATTTGAACTGTTTTTCATATCAATCAAAATGGTGGGAGAAAAATAAATAATGTTTGTTAATTTGTGTTTACCTGTTGTGTGGGGTGTTGGTTGAACATGGACAAAAGCGAAAGCTGAAGAGAAAACAAGTAAAAATAAAATAGTTTCAGTGTGGCAGAGTACATGTATGTATCCTCTCTACCAGTGTAACATGTTGGTTTGTCTGTTGAAATACAGGAGATAATGTCACGATCTGGTGGTGGTGGTGAGGACCCAAATGCAGGTCAGGACAGCCCGGCAGGTGTAGTGATCAAAACCCATGGTTGGGTATTTATTTTACAGAACAGAAATCACAAATACAGACTAAAGCAACAAACAATGAACCGACAAGGACTGACTGGGGAACAAGACTAATATACACAGGAGGGCTGATTACACATGGGAAACACCTGGGGAAGACGTGAACATAGAACCAAAACAACTAGAACAAGAACGTAGAAATGAAACAGCTAGATAAACAGAACATCAATCAAAACAAGTAGAACATAACATAGAAAAACAACATCTAGATGAACAAAGTCTGAGACCGTGACCGATAATGTCCTTTGTTTCTCCTGTTTGGTGCAATTTATTTGACATTCACAGGGGCGGGTGGTAGGGGGGTAACGTTATGCTTTCTATCAGAACACACACGCACACGCGTCACGCACCCACCCACCCACGCACGCACGCACCCACGCACGCACGCACGCACGCACGCACGCACACACACACGCACACGCACACACTGGCAGTGAAGTTGGGAAGCACATGGGGAAAGTGCACACACACGCACACGTGTCACGCACGCACGCGCACACGACGAACGCACGCACGCACGCACGCACGCACGCACGCAGTGAAGTTGGGAAGCACATGGGGAAAGTGCACACACACGCACACAAACAAACTCACAGTTCAACTCAACATGTTCCTGTGTAAACTTTGATCCTGTGAGTCCAGAACCAAATCAATAAAAACTTTCTGCTTTGCTTTTCTGGCACAATGTCCACAGACGTATCGATGCGCTCAGCAAACACAATGAGCAAATATGAGGCAACAACACGTGGTGCAAAAATAACTAATTTACAAGGTATAGTTCAGGTATAATGACTTTTTTTTTCTTTTGATTACTCACCCCATCAGGGCCGGATTAACACCTCTGAGGGCCCCTGGGCACTGAAGCTCGAAGGGCCCCCCCTTCACGCGTGCGTAACATTTTTGCCGTTTTGGGGCAGTTTTATGCCGTTATATTGGCCTATTTCCGGTCGCCTACCCCCCCCCAGAGTGACAGCCAATCTAGCGCATTGTTGCTGCTTTACACACAATTGCACTTTTCAGCTGCCCTTCTCACCAACAATAAAACACTAATCTATTTAGACACCATTTATTTCATTCGGATTAGCAGGGACATTTTCTGTGGAGCTTCTATTTTTTTTAGGGGGCCCTGGTGCCCAAGGGCCCCTGGGCACGTGCCCAAAATGCCCATATGGTAGATCCGGCCCTGCACCCCATGGATACTTGAATGAATGGATATTTGTTTTTGTTTTTGTCTTTTGTCTTTTAGCTGCCACAGGCCCTTGCTATACAAACCCAACTTCAAACCATGATAAATTCATCGAAAATATACCCGTCCATTTTTTTCCTGGTGACTGATATATATATAGATCTGCTATTTTCGCTATTTGTGTCCAGAAGTGGTCCTCTTACGGGATTTCAGCCCTGGCCTCTTTAACCCATTTTGGGCAGGAACCCCTTTTGGTGTTAGCATTAAGTTATGCTTTAGCTATTGAAAAATATCAGATCTACAAGCTCATAGCGCGCCACCGAGTGGCACGCTACGAGCTTGTAGGTCTGCTATTTTTTTTTTATCCTGAAAATGTGCCGCAAATTTGGGATATATATTTTTTCAGAAAGAACGTTTTTAACTCAAATCTTTGCTTCTGGGGGGGGGGGGGGGGGGTCCCTGGAACAACATAGTTTTAGATGGGGTTCAGCAGCCTCTTACATAAAATGTTTGGGTTCCTTGACATGAAATATTGAGCACCACTGATATAGTAGCCTGGAACTCACCTATGCTTTTTATGGCATAGGCAGCTCCCGTGCCGGGAGAAACTATGCGCAGCTGCTAGACATGAGACTAATTAATTAGAGCGACAGAGAGAGAGAGGAGTGGGTGTGTGTATATGAGTGCGTGTGTGTCAATTTAACAAAGGTGCAGACGATCAGAAATCAGCAGAGAGTGAGTGATGTTTGCTCTACTCTATGCCGAATTGAAGTGCACTCGGACCCAGACTTTTTTTTCTCCCTGGAAATAAAAACGTCTGGGTTTCCGAGGCTACTGATATAGAAACATAGGTATTTCAGAAAACTGTCAGGATTTAGAATACATTTTTTTAAATTCAGGCCAAAATGGGTTAACACTCTCTGCATGTCCATGTTCTGACACATTGATGACTCCTGGTATCAGGAGGTTGATTACATCTATACTCACATTGATGACTCCTGGTATCAGGAGGTTGATTACAGCTATACTCACATTGATGACTCCTGGTATCAGGAGGTTGATTACATCTATACTCACATTGATGACTCCTGGTATCAGGAGGAGGTTGATTACAGCTATACTCACATTGATGACTCCTGGTATCAGGAGGTTGATTATAGCTATACTCACATTGATGACTCCTGGTATCAGGAGGTTGATTACATCTATACTCACATTGATGACTCCTGGTATCAGGAGGTTGATTACATCTATACTCACATTGATGACTCCTGGTATCAGGAGGTTGATTACATCTATACTCACATTGATGACTCCTGGTATCAGGAGGTTGATTACAGCTATACTCACATTGATGACTCCTGGTATCAGGAGGAGGTTGATTACAGCTATACTCACATTGATGACTCCTGGTATCAGGAGGTTGATTACATCTATACTCACATTGATGACTCCTGGTATCAGGAGGTTGATTATAGCTATACTCACATTGATGACTCCTGGTATCAGGAGGAGGTTGATTACATCTATACTCACATTGATGACTCCTGGTATCAGGAGGTTGATTACATCTATACTCACATTGATGACTCCTGGTATCAGGAGGTTGATTACAGCTATACTCACATTGATGACTCCTGGTATCAGGAGGAGGTTGATTACAGCTATACTCACATTGATGACTCCTGGTATCAGGAGGTTGATTACAGCTATACTCACAGTGCAGCAGCAACAGTGCGGTCACACTCAGCCACAGAACCGGAGGAGGTTGATTACATCTATACTCACAGTGCAGCAGCAGCGCGGTCACACTCAGCCACAGAACCAGAGGAGGTTGATTACAGCTATACTCACAGTGCAGCAGCAGCGCGGTCACACTCAGCCACAGAACCAGAGGAGGTTGATTACATCTATACTCACAGGGCAGCAGCAGCAGCGCGGTCACACTCAGCCACAGAACCGTCTTCATCCTTCCGTCTGTCTGTGTGTGTCTGCTGAAGCTACACACATACAACCTTCACCCACTGCATTCTGACACTGCCTCCATGCACGCACGCACGCACGCACGCACAGAGAGAGAGAGAGAGAGAGAGAGATTAGTGTAAGGTTGGGTAAACACAAACCACAAACACTCTTTATTTGTGCAGTTTCCTAATCTCAATGCAAGGACGTTGTAAGCTTGCAGACTGGCTATTTTCACAATTTGCCTCTTCCTTAGGTAGCCTGGCCTAATATTTGACAATTTGTTTGAAATATTCAATAGTTATAGTTTGTTGATTACATTTGACGCAGTTTAGCGGTATTAAAAGTGGTTAAATTGTCACTTTAGAATTGTGCAGAACATAATAATAATAATAATAATGAATTGCATTTTTATAGCGCTTTTCCAAGTGCTCAAAGCGCTTTACAATGGTTCATTCATTCATACATTGGTGGAGGTGAAGCGGCGAACAGTCGACGCCAGCGTCCTCACTTCCCACATTCACACACCAACGGTGGCGAGCTCACACCGACCGACTCATTGAAGGCAACGTAGGGTTCAGTGTCTTGCCCAAGGACACTTCGACATGTGGACAGGAGGAGGAGGAGCCGGGATTCGAACCGCCGACCCAGGGATCATTGGACGACCTGCTCTACCTCCTGAGCCACAGCCGCCCAGACCCAGGGATCATTGGACGACCTGCTCTACCTCCTGAGCCACAGCTGCCCAGACCCAGGGATCATTGGACGACCTGCTCTACCTCCTGAGCCACAGCCGCCCAGACCCAGGGATCATTGGACGAACACAAACGTCCCTACACAAACATGAAATGCCATTGACAATGAATGGGCAATTTTGAGTTTGTGTGAACACAAACATTGCGTAACATTGAAGATGAAGGTGATGGCGCAAATTCTTGCTTGGCCGAAATTAGATGATGTATGATGATAAGAGCGCCTCTCACTTCACACGGGTGTGATTTCTTTTGTTAAAAGGACTCTAAACAAACATTACAAGTTCATGGACTTAATTGGCCTGGGCAGGCTTAAGGCTCATACATAGTCTGGATTTTCGGTGGTGAGGTGACCAACGAACTACATGACGTCACGAGATTAAGAGCAAACCACCGCCACCGCTCCAGCCCTTCTCTCTGTTTTTACTCACCACCGCTCAGCGTTATTTCAGCTCTGGTGGTCAGCTCACCACCGAAAATCCAGACTATGTATGAGCCTTTAGCGGTCCAGGCACCTTGGCTGGTAATCCAGCATGACAGTGGGTCGCGGGTTCGAGTCCCGATCCCGACGAAGTTTACTGTCCCCCCCCCTCCTTATTTGACTACATTTGAAAAATAAAATTCAGAGATTGGATGCGTTTGCTCAAGGCTGCACTGACTTGTAACAAATCAACAAATGACTTAAATGACTGGCTTCCCCCCAGTAGGCCTCCTTCACATTCAGTAGATCTTAAATGACTGGCTTCCCCCCAGTAGGCCTCCTTCACATTCAGTAGATCTTAAATGACTGGCTTCCCCCCAGTAGGCCTCCTTCACATTCAGTAGATCTTAAATGACTGGCTTCCCCCCAGTAGGCCTCCTTCACATTCAGTAGATCTTAAATGACTGGCTTCCCCCCAGTAGGCCTCCTTCACATTCAGTAGATCTTAAATGACTGGCTTCCCCCCAGTAGGCCTCCTTCACATTCAGTAGATCTTAAATGACTGGCTTCCCCCCAGTAGGCCTCCTTCACATTCAGTAGATCCTGTGATCTATGACACACAGCCCCATGCTCGAATGCCCCCGCCCCCCTGTCAAAAACAGCTAAAATCCCTAAAACGAAAGAAAGCAGCAAATGGAAAAAACATTAACACTTATCTTTTACTTTCTCTAATAACAACCTAAAACATGATTGGTTGAAAAAAAACTAAAGTTGTCGTTTAATCCCCAGGTACTAATTTAGACGGAAGTTAAAGTCCTTTAATCCCCAGGTACTAATTTAGACAGAAGTTAAAGTCCTTTAATCCCCAGGTAGTTAAACTAAAGTTGTCCTTTAATCCTCAGGTACTAATTTAGACGGAAGTTAAAGTCCTTTAATCCCCAGGTACTAATTTAGACGGAAGTTAAAGTCCTTTAATCCCCAGGTACTAATTTAGACGGAAGTTAAAGTCCTTTAATCCCCAGGTAGTTAAACTAAAGTTGTCCTTTAATCCCCAGGTACTAATTTAGACGGAAGTTAAAGTCCTTTAATCCCCAGGTACTAATTTAGACGGAAGTTAAAGTCCTTTAATCCCCAGGTACTAATTTAGACGGAAGTTAAAGTCCTTTAATCCCCAGGTACTAATTTAGACGGAAGTTAAAGTCCTTTAATCCTCAGGTACTAATTTAGACGGAAGTTAAAGTCCTTTAATCCCCAGGTACTAATTTAGACGGAAGTTAAAGTCCTTTAATCCCCAGGTACTAATTTAGACGGAAGTTAAAGTCCTTTAATCCCCAGGTAGTTAAACTAAAGTTGTCCTTTAATCCCCAGGTACTAATTTAGACGGAAGTTAAAGTCCTTTAATCCCCAGGTACTAATTTAGACGGAAGTTAAAGTCCTTTAATCCCCAGGTACTAATTTAGACGGAAGTTAAAGTCCTTTAATCCCCAGGTAGTTAAACTACAGTTGTCCTTTAATCCCCAGGTACTAATTTAGACGGAAGTTAAAGTCCTTTAATCCCCAGGTACTAATTTAGACGGAAGTTAAAGTCCTTTAATCCCCAGGTACTAATTTAGACGGAAGTTAAAGTCCTTTAATCCCCAGGTACTAATTTAGACGGAAGTTAAAGTCCTTTAATCCCCAGGTACTAATTTAGACGGAAGTTAAAGTCCTTTAATCCCCAGGTACTAATTTAGACGGAAGTTAAAGTCCTTTAATCCCCAGGTACTAATTTAGACGGAAGTTAAAGTCCTTTAATCCCCAGGTACTAATTTAGACGGAAGTTAAAGTCCTTTAATCCCCAGGTACTAATTTAGACGGAAGTTAAAGTCCTTTAATCCCCAGGTAGTTAAACTACAGTTGTCCTTTAATCCCCAGGTACTAATTTAGACGGAAGTTAAAGTCCTTTAATCCCCAGGTACTAATTTAGACGGAAGTTAAAGTCCTTTAATCCCCAGGTACTAATTTAGACGGAAGTTAAAGTCCTTTAATCCCCAGGTACTAATTTAGACGGAAGTTAAAGTCCTTTAATCCCCAGGTACTAATTTAGACGGAAGTTAAAGTCCTTTAATCCCCAGGTACTAATTTAGACGGAAGTTAAAGTCCTTTAATCCTCAGGTACTAATTTAGACGGAAGTTAAAGTCCTTTAATCCCCAGGTAGTTAAACTAAAGTTGTCCTTTAATCCTCAGGTACTAATTTAGACGGAAGTTAAAGTCCTTTAATCCCCAGGTACTAATTTAGACGGAAGTTAAAGTCCTTTAATCCCCAGGTACTAATTTAGACAGAAGTTAAAGTCCTTTAATCCCCAGGTAGTTAAACTAAAGTTGTCCTTTAATCCCCAGGTACTAATTTAGACGGAAGTTAAAGTCCTTTAATCCCCAGGTACTAATTTAGACGGAAGTTAAAGTCCTTTAATCCCCAGGTACTAATTTAGACGGAAGTTAAAGTCCTTTAATCCCCAGGTAGTTAAACTAAAGTTGTCCTTTAATCCCCAGGTACTAATTTAGACGGAAGTTAAAGTCCTTTAATCCCCAGGTACTAATTTAGACGGAAGTTAAAGTCCTTTAATCCCCAGGTACTAATTTAGACGGAAGTTAAAGTCCTTTAATCCCCAGGTAGTTAAACTAAAGTTGTCCTTTAATCCTCAGGTACTAATTTAGACGGAAGTTAAAGTCCTTTAATCCTCAGGTACTAATTTAGAGGGAAGTTAAAGTCCTTTAATCCCCAGGTACTAATTTAGACGGAAGTTAAAGTCCTTTAATCCCCAGGTACTAATTTAGACGTTAGTTAAAGTCCTTTAATCCCCAGGTACTAATTTAGACGGAAGTTAAAGTCCTTTAATCCCCAGGTACTAATTTAGACGTTAGTTAAAGTCCTTTAATCCCCAGGTACTAATTTAGACGGAAGTTAAAGTCCTTTAATCCCCAGGTACTAATTTAGACGGAAGTTAAAGTCCTTTAATCCCCAGGTACTAATTTAGACGGAAGTTAAAGTCCTTTAATCCCCAGGTAGTTAAACTAAAGTTGTCCTTTAATCCCCAGGTACTAATTTAGACGGAAGTTAAAGTCCTTTAATCCCCAGGTACTAATTTAGACGGAAGTTAAAGTCCTTTAATCCCCAGGTACTAATTTAGACGGAAGTTAAAGTCCTTTAATCCCCAGGTAGTTAAACTAAAGTTGTCCTTTAAACACCAGGTACTAATTTAGACGGAAGTTAAAGTCCTTTAATCCTCAGGTACTAATTTAGACGGAAGTTAAAGTCCTTTAATCCCCAGGTACTAATTTAGACGGAAGTTAAAGTCCTTTAATCCCCAGGTAGTTAAACTAAAGTTGTCCTTTAATCCCCAGGTACTAATTTAGACGGAAGTTAAAGTCCTTTAATCCCCAGGTAGTTAAACTAAAGTTGTCCTTTAATCCCCAGGTACTAATTTAGACGGAAGTTAAAGTCCTTTAATCCCCAGGTACTAATTTAGACGGAAGTTAAAGTCCTTTAATCCCCAGGTACTAATTTAGACGTTAGTTAAAGTCCTTTAATCCCCAGGTACTAATTTAGACGGAAGTTAAAGTCCTTTAATCCCCAGGTACTAATTTAGACGGAAGTTAAAGTCCTTTAATCCCCAGGTAGTTAAACTAAAGTTGTCCTTTAATCCTCAGGTACTAATTTAGACGGAAGTTAAAGTCCTTTAATCCCCAGGTACTAATTTAGACGGAAGTTAAAGTCCTTTAATCCCCAGGTACTAATTTAGACGGAAGTTAAAGTCCTTTAATCCCCAGGTAGTTAAACTAAAGTTGTCCTTTAATCCCCAGGTACTAATTTAGACGGAAGTTAAAGTCCTTTAATCCTCAGGTACTAATTTAGACGGAAGTTAAAGTCCTTTAATCCCCAGGTACTAATTTAGACGGAAGTTAAAGTCCTTTAATCCCCAGGTAGTTAAACTAAAGTTGTCCTTTAATCCCCAGGTACTAATTTAGACGGAAGTTAAAGTCCTTTAATCCCCAGGTAGTTAAACTAAAGTTGTCCTTTAATCCCCAGGTACTAATTTAGACGGAAGTTAAAGTCCTTTAATCCCCAGGTACTAATTTAGACGGAAGTTAAAGTCCTTTAATCCTCAGGTACTAATTTAGACGGAAGTTAAAGTCCTTTAATCCCCAGGTACTAATTTAGACGGAAGTTAAAGTCCTTTAATCCTCAGGTACTAATTTAGACGGAAGTTAAAGTCCTTTAATCCCCAGGTACTAATTTAGACGGAAGTTAAAGTCCTTTAATCCCCAGGTAGTTAAACTAAAGTTGTCCTTTAATCCCCAGGTACTAATTTAGACGGAAGTTAAAGTCCTTTAATCCCCAGGTAGTTAAACTAAAGTTGTCCTTTAATCCCCAGGTACTAATTTAGACGGAAGTTAAAGTCCTTTAATCCCCAGGTACTAATTTAGACGGAAGTTAAAGTCCTTTAATCCCCAGGTACTAATTTAGACGTTAGTTAAAGTCCTTTAATCCCCAGGTACTAATTTAGACGGAAGTTAAAGTCCTTTAATCCCCAGGTACTAATTTAGACGGAAGTTAAAGTCCTTTAATCCCCAGGTAGTTAAACTAAAGTTGTCCTTTAATCCTCAGGTACTAATTTAGACGGAAGTTAAAGTCCTTTAATCCCCAGGTACTAATTTAGACGGAAGTTAAAGTCCTTTAATCCCCAGGTACTAATTTAGACGGAAGTTAAAGTCCTTTAATCCCCAGGTAGTTAAACTAAAGTTGTCCTTTAATCCCCAGGTACTAATTTAGACGGAAGTTAAAGTCCTTTAATCCTCAGGTACTAATTTAGACGGAAGTTAAAGTCCTTTAATCCCCAGGTACTAATTTAGACGGAAGTTAAAGTCCTTTAATCCCCAGGTAGTTAAACTAAAGTTGTCCTTTAATCCCCAGGTACTAATTTAGACGGAAGTTAAAGTCCTTTAATCCCCAGGTAGTTAAACTAAAGTTGTCCTTTAATCCCCAGGTACTAATTTAGACGGAAGTTAAAGTCCTTTAATCCCCAGGTACTAATTTAGACGGAAGTTAAAGTCCTTTAATCCCCAGGTACTAATTTAGACGTTAGTTAAAGTCCTTTAATCCCCAGGTACTAATTTAGACGGAAGTTAAAGTCCTTTAATCCCCAGGTACTAATTTAGACGGAAGTTAAAGTCCTTTAATCCCCAGGTAGTTAAACTAAAGTTGTCCTTTAATCCTCAGGTACTAATTTAGACGGAAGTTAAAGTCCTTTAATCCCCAGGTACTAATTTAGACGGAAGTTAAAGTCCTTTAATCCCCAGGTACTAATTTAGACGGAAGTTAAAGTCCTTTAATCCCCAGGTACTAATTTAGACGGAAGTTAAAGTCCTTTAATCCTCAGGTACTAATTTAGACGGAAGTTAAAGTCCTTTAATCCCCAGGTAGTTAAACTAAAGTTGTCCTTTAATCCCCAGGTACTAATTTAGACGGAAGTTAAAGTCCTTTAATCCCCAGGTAGTTAAACTAAAGTTGTCCTTTAATCCCCAGGTACTAATTTAGACGGAAGTTAAAGTCCTTTAATCCTCAGGTACTAATTTAGACGGAAGTTAAAGTCCTTTAATCCCCAGGTACTAATTTAGACGGAAGTTAAAGTCCTTTAATCCCCAGGTAGTTAAACTAAAGTTGTCCTTTAATCCCCAGGTACTAATTTAGACGGAAGTTAAAGTCCTTTAATCCCCAGGTACTAATTTAGACGTTAGTTAAAGTCCTTTAATCCCCAGGTACTAATTTAGACGGAAGTTAAAGTCCTTTAATCCCCAGGTACTAATTTAGACGGAAGTTAAAGTCCTTTAATCCCCAGGTACTAATTTAGACGGAAGTTAAAGTCCTTTAATCCCCATGTACTAATTTAGACGGAAGTTAAAGTCCTTTAATCCCCAGGTACTAATTTAGACGGAAGTTAAAGTCCTTTAATCCCCAGGTACTAATTTAGACGGAAGTTAAAGTCCTTTAATCCCCAGGTACTAATTTAGACGGAAGTTAAAGTCCTTTAATCCCCAGGTACTAATTTAGACGGAAGTTAAAGTCCTTTAATCCCCAGGTAGTTAAACTAAAGTTGTCCTTTAATCCCCAGGTACTAATTTAGACGGAAGTTAAAGTCCTTTAATCCCCAGGTACTAATTTAGACGGAAGTTAAAGTCCTTTAATCCCCAGGTAGTTAAACTAAAGTTGTCCTTTAATCCCCAGGTACTAATTTAGACGGAAGTTAAAGTCCTTTAATCCCCATGTACTAATTTAGACGGAAGTTAAAGTCCTTTAATCCCCAGGTACTAATTTAGACGGAAGTTAAAGTCCTTTAATCCCCAGGTACTAATTTAGACGGAAGTTAAAGTCCTTTAATCCCCAGGTACTAATTTAGACGGAAGTTAAAGTCCTTTAATCCCCAGGTACTAATTTAGACGGAAGTTAAAGTCCTTTAATCCCCAGGTACTAATTTAGACGGAAGTTAAAGTCCTTTAATCCCCAGGTACTAATTTAGACGGAAGTTAAAGTCCTTTAATCCCCAGGTAGTTAAACTAAAGTTGTCCTTTAATCCCCAGGTACTAATTTAGACGGAAGTTAAAGTCCTTTAATCCCCAGGTAGTTAAACTAAAGTTGTCCTTTAATCCTCAGGTACTAATTTAGACGGAAGTTAAAGTCCTTTAATCCCCAGGTACTAATTTAGACGGAAGTTAAAGTCCTTTAATCCCCAGGTACTAATTTAGACGGAAGTTAAAGTCCTTTAATCCCCAGGTAGTTAAACTAAAGTTGTCCTTTAATCCCCAGGTACTAATTTAGACGGAAGTTAAAGTCCTTTAATCCCCAGGTACTAATTTAGACGGAAGTTAAAGTCCTTTAATCCCCAGGTAGTTAAACTAAAGTTGTCCTTTAATCCCCAGGTACTAATTTAGACGGAAGTTAAAGTCCTTTAATCCCCAGGTAGTTAAACTAAAGTTGTCCTTTAATCCCCAGGTACTAATTTAGACGGAAGTTAAAGTCCTTTAATCCCCAGGTAGTTAAACTACAGTTGTCCTTTAATCCCCAGGTACTAATTTAGACGGAAGTTAAAGTCCTTTAATCCCCAGGTACTAATTTAGACGGAAGTTAAAGTCCTTTAATCCCCAGGTACTAATTTAGACGGAAGTTAAAGTCCTTTAATCCCCAGGTACTAATTTAGACAGAAGTTAAAGTCCTTTAATCCCCAGGTACTAATTTAGACAGAAGTTAAAGTCCTTTAATCCCCAGGTAGTTAAACTAAAGTTGTCCTTTAATCCTCAGGTACTAATTTAGACGGAAGTTAAAGTCCTTTAATCCCCAGGTAGTTAAACTAAAGTTGTCCTTTAATCCCCAGGTACTAATTTAGACGGAAGTTAAAGTCCTTTAATCCCCAGGTACTAATTTAGACGGAAGTTAAAGTCCTTTAATCCCCAGGTAGTTAAACTAAAGTTGTCCTTTAATCCCCAGGTACTAATTTAGACAGAAGTTAAAGTCCTTTAATCCCCAGGTACTAATTTAGACAGAAGTTAAAGTCCTTTAATCCCCAGGTAGTTAAACTAAAGTTGTCCTTTAATCCCCAGGTAGTTAAACTAAAGTTGTCCTTTAATCCCCAGGTACTAATTTAGACGGAAGTTAAAGTCCTTTAATCCCCAGGTACTAATTTAGACGGAAGTTAAAGTCCTTTAATCCCCAGGTACTAATTTAGACGGAAGTTAAAGTCCTTTAATCCCCAAGTAGTTAAACTAAAGTTGTCCTTTAATCCCCAGGTACTAATTTAGACGGAAGTTAAAGTCCTTTAATCCCCAGGTACTAATTTAGACAGAAGTTAAAGTCCTTTAATCCCCAGGTACTAATTTAGACAGAAGTTAAAGTCCTTTAATCCCCAGGTACTAATTTAGACGGAAGTTAAAGTCCTTTAATCCCCAGGTACTAATTTAGACGGAAGTTAAAGTCCTTTAATCCCCAGGTAGTTAAACTAAAGTTGTCCTTTAATCCCCAGGTACTAATTTAGACGGAAGTTAAAGTCCTTTAATCCCCAGGTACTAATTTAGACAGAAGTTAAAGTCCTTTAATCCCCAGGTAGTTAAACTAAAGTTGTCCTTTAATCCCCAGGTACTAATTTAGACGGAAGTTAAAGTCCTTTAATCCCCAGGTAGTTAAACTAAAGTTGTCCTTTAATCCCCAGGTACTAATTTAGACAGAAGTTAAAGTCCTTTAATCCCCAGGTAGTTAAACTAAAGTTGTCCTTTAATCCCCAGGTACTAATTTAGACGGAAGTTAAAGTCCTTTAATCCCCAGGTAGTTAAACTAAAGTTGTCCTTTAATCCCCAGGTACTAATTTAGACGGAAGTTAAAGTCCTTTAATCCCCAGGTAGTTAAACTAAAGTTGTCCTTTAATCCCCAGGTACTAATTTAGACGGAAGTTAAAGTCCTTTAATCCCCAGGTAGTTAAACTAAAGTTGTCCTTTAATCCCCAGGTACTAATTTAGACGGAAGTTAAAGTCCTTTAATCCCCAGGTACTAATTTAGACAGAAGTTAAAGTCCTTTAATCCCCAGGTAGTTAAACTAAAGTTGTCCTTTAATCCCCAGGTACTAATTTAGACGGAAGTTAAAGTCCTTTAATCCCCAGGTACTAATTTAGACAGAAGTTAAAGTCCTTTAATCCCCAGGTAGTTAAACTAAAGTTGTCCTTTAATCCCCAGGTACTAATTTAGACGGAAGTTAAAGTCCTTTAATCCCCAGGTACTAATTTAGACGGAAGTTAAAGTCCTTTAATCCCCAGGTAGTTAAACTAAAGTTGTCCTTTAATCCCCAGGTACTAATTTAGACGGAAGTTAAAGTCCTTTAATCCCCAGGTACTAATTTAGACGGAAGTTAAAGTCCTTTAATCCCCAGGTAGTTAAACTAAAGTTGTCCTTTAATCCCCAGGTACTAATTTAGACGGAAGTTAAAGTCCTTTAATCCCCAGGTACTAATTTAGACGGAAGTTAAAGTCCTTTAATCCCCAGGTACTAATTTAGACGGAAGTTAAAGTCCTTTAATCCCCAGGTACTAATTTAGACGGAAGTTAAAGTCCTTTAATCCCCAGGTAGTTAAACTAAAGTTGTCCTTTAATCCTCAGGTACTAATTTAGACGGAAGTTAAAGTCCTTTAATCCCCAGGTAGTTAAACTAAAGTTGTCCTTTAATCCCCAGGTACTAATTTAGACGGAAGTTAAAGTCCTTTAATCCCCAGGTACTAATTTAGACAGAAGTTAAAGTCCTTTAATCCCCAGGTAGTTAAACTAAAGTTGTCCTTTAATCCCCAGGTACTAATTTAGACGGAAGTTAAAGTCCTTTAATCCCCAGGTACTAATTTAGACAGAAGTTAAAGTCCTTTAATCCCCAGGTAGTTAAACTAAAGTTGTCCTTTAATCCCCAGGTACTAATTTAGACGGAAGTTAAAGTCCTTTAATCCCCAGGTACTAATTTAGACGGAAGTTAAAGTCCTTTAATCCCCAGGTAGTTAAACTAAAGTTGTCCTTTAATCCCCAGGTACTAATTTAGACGGAAGTTAAAGTCCTTTAATCCCCAGGTACTAATTTAGACGGAAGTTAAAGTCCTTTAATCCCCAGGTAGTTAAACTAAAGTTGTCCTTTAATCCCCAGGTACTAATTTAGACGGAAGTTAAAGTCCTTTAATCCCCAGGTACTAATTTAGACGGAAGTTAAAGTCCTTTAATCCCCAGGTACTAATTTAGACGGAAGTTAAAGTCCTTTAATCCCCAGGTACTAATTTAGACAGAAGTTAAAGTCCTTTAATCCCCAGGTACTAATTTAGACGGAAGTTAAAGTCCTTTAATCCCCAGGTACTAATTTAGACGGAAGTTAAAGTCCTTTAATCCCCAGGTACTAATTTAGACGGAAGTTAAAGTCCTTTAATCCTCAGGTACTAATTTAGACAGAAGTTAAAGTCCTTTAATCCCCAGGTACTAATTTAGACGGAAGTTAAAGTCCTTTAATCCCCAGGTACTAATTTAGACGGAAGTTAAAGTCCTTTAATCCCCAGGTACTAATTTAGACGGAAGTTAAAGTCCTTTAATCCCCAGGTAGTTAAACTAAAGTTGTCCTTTAATCCCCAGGTACTAATTTAGACGGAAGTTAAAGTCCTTTAATCCCCAGGTAGTTAAACTAAAGTTGTCCTTTAATCCCCAGGTAGTTAAACTAAAGTTGTCCTTTAATCCCCAGGTAGTTAAACTAAAGTTGTCCTTTAATCCCCAGGTACTAATTTAGACGGAAGTTAAAGTCCTTTAATCCCCAGGTAGTTAAACTAAAGTTGTCCTTTAATCCCCAGGTACTAATTTAGACGGAAGTTAAAGTCCTTTAATCCCCAGGTACTAATTTAGACGGAAGTTAAAGTCCTTTAATCCCCAGGTACTAATTTAGACGGAAGTTAAAGTCCTTTAATCCTCAGGTACTAATTTAGACGGAAGTTAAAGTCCTTTAATCCCCAGGTAGTTAAACTAAAGTTGTCCTTTAATCCCCAGGTACTAATTTAGACGTTAGTTAAAGTCCTTTAATCCCCAGGTACTAATTTAGACGGAAGTTAAAGTCCTTTAATCCCCAGGTACTAATTTAGACGGAAGTTAAAGTCCTTTAATCCCCAGGTAGTTAAACTAAAGTTGTCCTTTAATCCCCAGGTACTAATTTAGACGGAAGTTAAAGTCCTTTAATCCCCAGGTACTAATTTAGACGTTAGTTAAAGTCCTTTAATCCTCAGGTAGTTAAACTAAAGTTGTCCTTTAATCCCCAGGTACTAATTTAGACGGAAGTTAAAGTCCTTTAATCCCCAGGTAGTTAAACTAAAGTTGTCCTTTAATCCCCAGGTACTAATTTAGACGGAAGTTAAAGTCCTTTAATCCCCAGGTAGTTAAACTAAAGTTGTCCTTTAATCCCCAGGTACTAATTTAGACGTTAGTTAAAGTCCTTTAATCCCCAGGTAGTTAAACTAAAGTTGTCCTTTAATCCTCAGGTACTAATTTAGACGGAAGTTAAAGTCCTTTAATCCCCAGGTAGTTAAACTAAAGTTGTCCTTTAATCCCCAGGTACTAATTTAGACGTTAGTTAAAGTCCTTTAATCCCCAGGTAGTTAAACTAAAGTTGTCCTTTAATCCCCAGGTACTAATTTAGACGGAAGTTAAAGTCCTTTAATCCCCAGGTACTAATTTAGACGGAAGTTAAAGTCCTTTAATCCCCAGGTAGTTAAACTAAAGTTGTCCTTTAATCCCCAGGTACTAATTTAGACGGAAGTTAAAGTCCTTTAATCCCCAGGTAGTTAAACTAAAGTTGTCCTTTAATCCCCAGGTACTAATTTAGACGGAAGTTAAAGTCCTTTAATCCCCAGGTAGTTAAACTAAAGTTGTCCTTTAATCCTCAGGTACTAATTTAGACGGAAGTTAAAGTCCTTTAATCCCCAGGTAGTTAAACTAAAGTTGTCCTTTAATCCCCAGGTACTAATTTAGACGTTAGTTAAAGTCCTTTAATCCCCAGGTAGTTAAACTAAAGTTGTCCTTTAATCCCCAGGTACTAATTTAGACGGAAGTTAAAGTCCTTTAATCCTCAGGTACTAATTTAGACGGAAGTTAAAGTCCTTTAATCCTCAGGTACTAATTTAGACGGAAGTTAAAGTCCTTTAATCCTCAGGTACTAATTTAGACGGAAGTTAAAGTCCTTTAATCCCCAGGTAGTTAAACTAAAGTTGTCCTTTAATCCCCAGGTACTAATTTAGACGTTAGTTAAAGTCCTTTAATCCCCAGGTAGTTAAACTAAAGTTGTCCTTTAATCCTCAGGTACTAATTTAGACGGAAGTTAAAGTCCTTTAATCCCCAGGTAGTTAAACTAAAGTTGTCCTTTAATCCCCAGGTACTAATTTAGACGGAAGTTAAAGTCCTTTAATCCCCAGGTAGTTAAACTAAAGTTGTCCTTTAATCCCCAGGTACTAATTTAGACGGAAGTTAAAGTCCTTTAATCCCCAGGTAGTTAAACTAAAGTTGTCCTTTAATCCCCAGGTACTAATTTAGACGGAAGTTAAAGTCCTTTAATCCCCAGGTAGTTAAACTAAAGTTGTCCTTTAATCCCCAGGTACTAATTTAGACGGAAGTTAAAGTCCTTTAATCCCCAGGTAGTTAAACTAAAGTTGTCCTTTAATCCCCAGGTACTAATTTAGACGGAAGTTAAAGTCCTTTAATCCCCAGGTACTAATTTAGACGGAAGTTAAAGTCCTTTAATCCTCAGGTACTAATTTAGACGGAAGTTAAAGTCCTTTAATCCCCAGGTAGTTAAACTAAAGTTGTCCTTTAATCCCCAGGTACTAATTTAGACAGAAGTTAAAGTCCTTTAATCCCCAGGTACTAATTTAGAGGGAAGTTAAAGTCCTTTAATCCCCAGGTACTAATTTAGACGGAAGTTAAAGTCCTTTAATCCCCAGGTAGTTAAACTAAAGTTGTCCTTTAATCCCCAGGTACTAATTTAGACGTTAGTTAAAGTCCTTTAATCCCCAGGTAGTTAAACTAAAGTTGTCCTTTAATCCCCAGGTACTAATTTAGACGGAAGTTAAAGTCCTTTAATCCCCAGGTACTAATTTAGACGGAAGTTAAAGTCCTTTAATCCCCAGGTAGTTAAACTAAAGTTGTCCTTTAATCCCCAGGTACTAATTTAGACGGAAGTTAAAGTCCTTTAATCCCCAGGTAGTTAAACTAAAGTTGTCCTTTAATCCCCAGGTACTAATTTAGACGGAAGTTAAAGTCCTTTAATCCCCAGGTAGTTAAACTAAAGTTGTCCTTTAATCCTCAGGTACTAATTTAGACGGAAGTTAAAGTCCTTTAATCCCCAGGTAGTTAAACTAAAGTTGTCCTTTAATCCCCAGGTACTAATTTAGACGTTAGTTAAAGTCCTTTAATCCCCAGGTAGTTAAACTAAAGTTGTCCTTTAATCCCCAGGTACTAATTTAGACGGAAGTTAAAGTCCTTTAATCCTCAGGTACTAATTTAGACGGAAGTTAAAGTCCTTTAATCCTCAGGTACTAATTTAGACGGAAGTTAAAGTCCTTTAATCCTCAGGTACTAATTTAGACGGAAGTTAAAGTCCTTTAATCCCCAGGTAGTTAAACTAAAGTTGTCCTTTAATCCCCAGGTACTAATTTAGACGTTAGTTAAAGTCCTTTAATCCCCAGGTAGTTAAACTAAAGTTGTCCTTTAATCCTCAGGTACTAATTTAGACGGAAGTTAAAGTCCTTTAATCCCCAGGTAGTTAAACTAAAGTTGTCCTTTAATCCCCAGGTACTAATTTAGACGGAAGTTAAAGTCCTTTAATCCCCAGGTAGTTAAACTAAAGTTGTCCTTTAATCCCCAGGTACTAATTTAGACGGAAGTTAAAGTCCTTTAATCCCCAGGTAGTTAAACTAAAGTTGTCCTTTAATCCCCAGGTACTAATTTAGACGGAAGTTAAAGTCCTTTAATCCCCAGGTAGTTAAACTAAAGTTGTCCTTTAATCCCCAGGTACTAATTTAGACGGAAGTTAAAGTCCTTTAATCCCCAGGTACTAATTTAGACGGAAGTTAAAGTCCTTTAATCCCCAGGTACTAATTTAGACGGAAGTTAAAGTCCTTTAATCCTCAGGTACTAATTTAGACGGAAGTTAAAGTCCTTTAATCCCCAGGTAGTTAAACTAAAGTTGTCCTTTAATCCCCAGGTACTAATTTAGACAGAAGTTAAAGTCCTTTAATCCCCAGGTACTAATTTAGACGGAAGTTAAAGTCCTTTAATCCCCAGGTAGTTAAACTAAAGTTGTCCTTTAATCCTCAGGTACTAATTTAGACAGAAGTTAAAGTCCTTTAATCCCCAGGTACTAATTTAGACGGAAGTTAAAGTCCTTTAATCCCCAGGTAGTTAAACTAAAGTTGTCCTTTAATCCCCAGGTACTAATTTAGACGTTAGTTAAAGTCCTTTAATCCCCAGGTAGTTAAACTAAAGTTGTCCTTTAATCCCCAGGTACTAATTTAGACGGAAGTTAAAGTCCTTTAATCCTCAGGTACTAATTTAGACGGAAGTTAAAGTCCTTTAATCCTCAGGTACTAATTTAGACGGAAGTTAAAGTCCTTTAATCCTCAGGTACTAATTTAGACGGAAGTTAAAGTCCTTTAATCCCCAGGTAGTTAAACTAAAGTTGTCCTTTAATCCCCAGGTACTAATTTAGACGTTAGTTAAAGTCCTTTAATCCCCAGGTAGTTAAACTAAAGTTGTCCTTTAATCCTCAGGTACTAATTTAGACGGAAGTTAAAGTCCTTTAATCCCCAGGTAGTTAAACTAAAGTTGTCCTTTAATCCCCAGGTACTAATTTAGACGGAAGTTAAAGTCCTTTAATCCCCAGGTAGTTAAACTAAAGTTGTCCTTTAATCCCCAGGTACTAATTTAGACGGAAGTTAAAGTCCTTTAATCCCCAGGTAGTTAAACTAAAGTTGTCCTTTAATCCCCAGGTACTAATTTAGACGGAAGTTAAAGTCCTTTAATCCCCAGGTACTAATTTAGACGGAAGTTAAAGTCCTTTAATCCTCAGGTACTAATTTAGACGGAAGTTAAAGTCCTTTAATCCCCAGGTAGTTAAACTAAAGTTGTCCTTTAATCCCCAGGTACTAATTTAGACGGAAGTTAAAGTCCTTTAATCCCCAGGTAGTTAAACTAAAGTTGTCCTTTAATCCCCAGGTACTAATTTAGACGGAAGTTAAAGTCCTTTAATCCCCAGGTACTAATTTAGACGGAAGTTAAAGTCCTTTAATCCCCAGGTACTAATTTAGACGGAAGTTAAAGTCCTTTAATCCCCAGGTACTAATTTAGACGGAAGTTAAAGTCCTTTAATCCCCAGGTACTAATTTAGACGGAAGTTAAAGTCCTTTAATCCTCAGGTACTAATTTAGACGGAAGTTAAAGTCCTTTAATCCTCAGGTACTAATTTAGACGGAAGTTAAAGTCCTTTAATCCCCAGGTAGTTAAACTAAAGTTGTCCTTTAATCCCCAGGTACTAATTTAGACGGAAGTTAAAGTCCTTTAATCCCCAGGTAGTTAAACTAAAGTTGTCCTTTAATCCCCAGGTACTAATTTAGACAGAAGTTAAAGTCCTTTAATCCCCAGGTACTAATTTAGACGGAAGTTAAAGTCCTTTAATCCTCAGGTACTAATTTAGACGGAAGTTAAAGTCCTTTAATCCCCAGGTACTAATTTAGACGGAAGTTAAAGTCCTTTAATCCCCAGGTACTAATTTAGACGGAAGTTAAAGTCCTTTAATCCCCAGGTAGTTAAACTAAAGTTGTCCTTTAATCCTCAGGTACTAATTTAGACGGAAGTTAAAGTCCTTTAATCCCCAGGTAGTTAAACTAAAGTTGTCCTTTAATCCCCAGGTACTAATTTAGACGGAAGTTAAAGTCCTTTAATCCCCAGGTACTAATTTAGACAGAAGTTAAAGTCCTTTAATCCCCAGGTACTAATTTAGACGGAAGTTAAAGTCCTTTAATCCCCAGGTACTAATTTAGACGGAAGTTAAAGTCCTTTAATCCCCAGGTACTAATTTAGACAGAAGTTAAAGTCCTTTAATCCCCAGGTACTAATTTAGACAGAAGTTAAAGTCCTTTAATCCTCAGGTACTAATTTAGACGGAAGTTAAAGTCCTTTAATCCCCAGGTACTAATTTAGACGGAAGTTAAAGTCCTTTAATCCCCAGGTAGTTAAACTAAAGTTGTCCTTTAATCCCCAGGTACTAATTTAGACGGAAGTTAAAGTCCTTTAATCCCCAGGTAGTTAAACTAAAGTTGTCCTTTAATCCTCAGGTACTAATTTAGACGGAAGTTAAAGTCCTTTAATCCCCAGGTAGTTAAACTAAAGTTGTCCTTTAATCCCCAGGTACTAATTTAGACGGAAGTTAAAGTCCTTTAATCCCCAGGTAGTTAAACTAAAGTTGTCCTTTAATCCCCAGGTACTAATTTAGACGGAAGTTAAAGTCCTTTAATCCTCAGGTACTAATTTAGACGGAAGTTAAAGTCCTTTAATCCCCAGGTAGTTAAACTAAAGTTGTCCTTTAATCCCCAGGTACTAATTTAGACGGAAGTTAAAGTCCTTTAATCCCCAGGTAGTTAAACTAAAGTTGTCCTTTAATCCCCAGGTACTAATTTAGACGGAAGTTAAAGTCCTTTAATCCCCAGGTAGTTAAACTAAAGTTGTCCTTTAATCCCCAGGTACTAATTTAGACGGAAGTTAAAGTCCTTTAATCCCCAGGTACTAATTTAGACGGAAGTTAAAGTCCTTTAATCCCCAGGTACTAATTTAGACGGAAGTTAAAGTCCTTTAATCCCCAGGTACTAATTTAGACGGAAGTTAAAGTCCTTTAATCCCCAGGTAGTTAAACTAAAGTTGTCCTTTAATCCCCAGGTACTAATTTAGACGGAAGTTAAAGTCCTTTAATCCCCAGGTACTAATTTAGACGGAAGTTAAAGTCCTTTAATCCCCAGGTACTAATTTAGACGGAAGTTAAAGTCCTTTAATCCCCAGGTAGTTAAACTAAAGTTGTCCTTTAATCCCCAGGTACTAATTTAGACGGAAGTTAAAGTCCTTTAATCCCCAGGTACTAATTTAGACGGAAGTTAAAGTCCTTTAATCCCCAGGTACTAATTTAGACGGAAGTTAAAGTCCTTTAATCCCCAGGTAGTTAAACTAAAGTTGTCCTTTAATCCCCAGGTACTAATTTAGACGTTAGTTAAAGTCCTTTAATCCCCAGGTAGTTAAACTAAAGTTGTCCTTTAATCCCCAGGTACTAATTTAGACGTTAGTTAAAGTCCTTTAATCCCCAGGTAGTTAAACTAAAGTTGTCCTTTAATCCCCAGGTACTAATTTAGACGGAAGTTAAAGTCCTTTAATCCCCAGGTAGTTAAACTAAAGTTGTCCTTTAATCCTCAGGTACTAATTTAGACGGAAGTTAAAGTCCTTTAATCCCCAGGTAGTTAAACTAAAGTTGTCCTTTAATCCCCAGGTACTAATTTAGACGGAAGTTAAAGTCCTTTAATCCCCAGGTAGTTAAACTAAAGTTGTCCTTTAATCCCCAGGTACTAATTTAGACGTTAGTTAAAGTCCTTTAATCCCCAGGTAGTTAAACTAAAGTGGTCCTTTAATCCCCAGGTACTAATTTAGACGGAAGTTAAAGTCCTTTAATCCCCAGGTAGTTAAACTAAAGTTGTCCTTTAATCCCCAGGTACTAATTTAGACGGAAGTTAAAGTCCTTTAATCCCCAGGTAGTTAAACTAAAGTTGTCCTTTAATCCTCAGGTACTAATTTAGACGGAAGTTAAAGTCCTTTAATCCCCAGGTAGTTAAACTAAAGTTGTCCTTTAATCCCCAGGTACTAATTTAGACGTTAGTTAAAGTCCTTTAATCCTCAGGTAGTTAAACTAAAGTTGTCCTTTAATCCCCAGGTACTAATTTAGACGGAAGTTAAAGTCCTTTAATCCCCAGGTAGTTAAACTAAAGTTGTCCTTTAATCCCCAGGTACTAATTTAGACGGAAGTTAAAGTCCTTTAATCCCCAGGTAGTTAAACTAAAGTTGTCCTTTAATCCCCAGGTACTAATTTAGACGGAAGTTAAAGTCCTTTAATCCCCAGGTACTAATTTAGACGGAAGTTAAAGTCCTTTAATCCCCAGGTAGTTAAACTAAAGTTGTCCTTTAATCCTCAGGTACTAATTTAGACGGAAGTTAAAGTCCTTTAATCCCCAGGTACTAATTTAGACGGAAGTTAAAGTCCTTTAATCCCCAGGTAGTTAAACTAAAGTTGTCCTTTAATCCTCAGGTACTAATTTAGACGGAAGTTAAAGTCCTTTAATCCCCAGGTAGTTAAACTAAAGTTGTCCTTTAATCCCCAGGTACTAATTTAGACGTTAGTTAAAGTCCTTTAATCCTCAGGTAGTTAAACTAAAGTTGTCCTTTAATCCCCAGGTACTAATTTAGACGGAAGTTAAAGTCCTTTAATCCCCAGGTAGTTAAACTAAAGTTGTCCTTTAATCCCCAGGTACTAATTTAGACGGAAGTTAAAGTCCTTTAATCCCCAGGTAGTTAAACTAAAGTTGTCCTTTAATCCCCAGGTACTAATTTAGACGGAAGTTAAAGTCCTTTAATCCCCAGGTACTAATTTAGACGGAAGTTAAAGTCCTTTAATCCCCAGGTAGTTAAACTAAAGTTGTCCTTTAATCCCCAGGTACTAATTTAGACAGAAGTTAAAGTCCTTTAATCCCCAGGTACTAATTTAGACAGAAGTTAAAGTCCTTTAATCCCCAGGTACTAATTTAGACGGAAGTTAAAGTCCTTTAATCCCCAGGTAGTTAAACTAAAGTTGTCCTTTAATCCTCAGGTACTAATTTAGACGGAAGTTAAAGTCCTTTAATCCCCAGGTAGTTAAACTAAAGTTGTCCTTTAATCCCCAGGTACTAATTTAGACGGAAGTTAAAGTCCTTTAATCCCCAGGTACTAATTTAGACGGAAGTTAAAGTCCTTTAATCCCCAGGTAGTTAAACTAAAGTTGTCCTTTAATCCCAAAGTACTGATTTAGACGGAAGTTAAAGTCCTTTAATCCCCAGGTAGTTAAACTAAAGTTGTCCTTTAATCCCCAGGTACTAATTTAGACGGAAGTTAAAGTCCTTTAATCCCCAGGTAGTTAAACTAAAGTTGTCCTTTAATCCCCAGGTAGTTAAACTAAAGTTGTCCTTTAATCCCCAGGTACTAATTTAGAGGGAAGTTAAAGTCCTTTAATCCCCAGGTACTAATTTAGACGGAAGTTAAAGTCCTTTAATCCCCAGGTACTAATTTAGACGGAAGTTAAAGTCCTTTAATCCCCAGGTAGTTAAACTAAAGTTGTCCTTTAATCCCCAGGTAGTTAAACTAAAGTTGTCCTTTAATCCCCAGGTACTAATTTAGAGGGAAGTTAAAGTCCTTTAATCCCCAGGTACTAATTTAGACGGAAGTTAAAGTCCTTTAATCCCCAGGTACTAATTTAGACGGAAGTTAAAGTCCTTTAATCCCCAGGTAGTTAAACTAAAGTTGTCCTTTAATCCCCAGGTACTAATTTAGAGGGAAGTTAAAGTCCTTTAATCCCCAGGTACTAATTTAGACGGAAGTTAAAGTCCTTTAATCCCCAGGTACTAATTTAGACGGAAGTTAAAGTCCTTTAATCCCCAGGTACTAATTTAGACGGAAGTTAAAGTCCTTTAATCCCCAGGTAGTTAAACTAAAGTTGTCCTTTAATCCCCAGGTACTAATTTAGACGGAAGTTAAAGTCCTTTAATCCTCAGGTAGTTAAACTAAAGTTGTCCTTTAATCCCCAGGTACTAATTTAGACGGAAGTTAAAGTCCTTTAATCCCCAGGTAGTTAAACTAAAGTTGTCCTTTAATCCCCAGGTACTAATTTAGACGGAAGTTAAAGTCCTTTAATCCCCAGGTAGTTAAACTAAAGTTGTCCTTTAATCCCCAGGTACTAATTTAGACGGAAGTTAAAGTCCTTTAATCCTCAGGTAGTTAAACTAAAGTTGTCCTTTAATCCCCAGGTACTAATTTAGACGGAAGTTAAAGTCCTTTAATCCCCAGGTAGTTAAACTAAAGTTGTCCTTTAATCCCCAGGTACTAATTTAGACGGAAGTTAAAGTCCTTTAATCCTCAGGTAGTTAAACTAAAGTTGTCCTTTAATCCCCAGGTACTAATTTAGACAGAAGTTAAAGTCCTTTAATCCCCAGGTACTAATTTAGAGGGAAGTTAAAGTCCTTTAATCCCCAGGTAGTTAAACTAAAGTTGTCCTTTAATCCCCAGGTACTAATTTAGACAGAAGTTAAAGTCCTTTAATCCCCAGGTACTAATTTAGACGGAAGTTAAAGTCCTTTAATCCCCAGGTAGTTAAACTAAAGTTGTCCTTTAATCCCCAGGTACTAATTTAGACGGAAGTTAAAGTCCTTTAATCCCCAGGTACTAATTTAGACGGAAGTTAAAGTCCTTTAATCCCCAGGTAGTTAAACTAAAGTTGTCCTTTAATCCCAAAGTACTGATTTAGACGGAAGTTAAAGTCCTTTAATCCCCAGGTAGTTAAACTAAAGTTGTCCTTTAATCCCCAGGTACTAATTTAGACGGAAGTTAAAGTCCTTTAATCCCCAGGTAGTTAAACTAAAGTTGTCCTTTAATCCCCAGGTACTAATTTAGAGGGAAGTTAAAGTCCTTTAATCCCCAGGTACTAATTTAGACGGAAGTTAAAGTCCTTTAATCCCCAGGTAGTTAAACTAAAGTTGTCCTTTAATCCCCAGGTACTAATTTAGAGGGAAGTTAAAGTCCTTTAATCCCCAGGTACTAATTTAGAGGGAAGTTAAAGTCCTTTAATCCCCAGGTACTAATTTAGACGGAAGTTAAAGTCCTTTAATCCCCAGGTACTAATTTAGACAGAAGTTAAAGTCCTTTAATCCCCAGGTACTAATTTAGACGGAAGTTAAAGTCCTTTAATCCCCAGGTACTAATTTAGACAGAAGTTAAAGTCCTTTAATCCTCAGGTACTAATTTAGACGTTAGTTAAAGTCCTTTAATCCCCAGGTAGTTAAACTAAAGTTGTCCTTTAATCCCCAGGTACTAATTTAGACGGAAGTTAAAGTCCTTTAATCCCCAGGTAGTTAAACTAAAGTTGTCCTTTAATCCCCAGGTACTAATTTAGACGGAAGTTAAAGTCCTTTAATCCCCAGGTAGTTAAACTAAAGTTGTCCTTTAATCCCCAGGTACTAATTTAGACGGAAGTTAAAGTCCTTTAATCCCCAGGTACTAATTTAGACAGAAGTTAAAGTCCTTTAATCCTCAGGTACTAATTTAGACAGAAGTTAAAGTCCTTTAATCCCCAGGTACTAATTTAGACAGAAGTTAAAGTCCTTTAATCCTCAGGTACTAATTTAGACGGAAGTTAAAGTCCTTTAATCCCCAGGTACTAATTTAGACAGAAGTTAAAGTCCTTTAATCCTCAGGTACTAATTTAGACAGAAGTTAAAGTCCTTTAATCCCCAGGTACTAATTTAGACGGAAGTTAAAGTCCTTTAATCCTCAGGTACTAATTTAGACGGAAGTTAAAGTCCTTTAATCCTCAGGTACTAATTTAGACGGAAGTTAAAGTCCTTTAATCCCCAGGTACTAATTTAGACAGAAGTTAAAGTCCTTTAATCCTCAGGTACTAATTTAGACGGAAGTTAAAGTCCTTTAATCCCCAGGTACTAATTTAGACAGAAGTTAAAGTCCTTTAATCCTCAGGTACTAATTTAGACGGAAGTTAAAGTCCTTTAATCCCCAGGTACTAATTTAGACAGAAGTTAAAGTCCTTTAATCCCCAGGTACTAATTTAGACAGAAGTTAAAGTCCTTTAATCCTCAGGTACTAATTTAGACAGAAGTTAAAGTCCTTTAATCCCCAGGTACTAATTTAGACAGAAGTTAAAGTCCTTTAATCCCCAGGTACTAATTTAGACAGAAGTTAAAGTCCTTTAATCCTCAGGTACTAATTTAGACGGAAGTTAAAGTCCTTTAATCCCCAGGTAGTTAAACTAAAGTTGTCCTTTAATCCCCAGGTACTAATTTAGACGGAAGTTAAAGTCCTTTAATCCCCAGGTACTAATTTAGACGGAAGTTAAAGTCCTTTAATCCCCAGGTAGTTAAACTAAAGTTGTCCTTTAATCCCCAGGTACTAATTTAGAGGGAAGTTAAAGTCCTTTAATCCCCAGGTACTAATTTAGACGGAAGTTAAAGTCCTTTAATCCCCAGGTACTAATTTAGACAGAAGTTAAAGTCCTTTAATCCTCAGGTACTAATTTAGACGGAAGTTAAAGTCCTTTAATCCCCAGGTACTAATTTAGACGGAAGTTAAAGTCCTTTAATCCCCAGGTAGTTAAACTAAAGTTGTCCTTTAATCCCCAGGTACTAATTTAGACAGAAGTTAAAGTCCTTTAATCCCCAGGTACTAATTTAGACAGAAGTTAAAGTCCTTTAATCCCCAGGTACTAATTTAGACAGAAGTTAAAGTCCTTTAATCCCCAGGTACTAATTTAGAGGGAAGTTAAAGTCCTTTAATCCCCAGGTACTAATTTAGACGGAAGTTAAAGTCCTTTAATCCCCAGGTACTAATTTAGACAGAAGTTAAAGTCCTTTAATCCTCAGGTACTAATTTAGACGGAAGTTAAAGTCCTTTAATCCCCAGGTAGTTAAACTAAAGTTGTCCTTTAATCCCCAGGTACTAATTTAGACGGAAGTTAAAGTCCTTTAATCCCCAGGTACTAATTTAGAGGGAAGTTAAAGTCCTTTAATCCCCAGGTACTAATTTAGAGGGAAGTTAAAGTCCTTTAATCCCCAGGTAGTTAAACTAAAGTTGTCCTTTAATCCCCAGGTACTAATTTAGACAGAAGTTAAAGTCCTTTAATCCCCAGGTAGTTAAACTAAAGTTGTCCTTTAATCCCCAGGTACTAATTTAGACGGAAGTTAAAGTCCTTTAATCCCCAGGTACTAATTTAGACGGAAGTTAAAGTCCTTTAATCCTCAGGTACTAATTTAGACGGAAGTTAAAGTCCTTTAATCCCCAGGTACTAATTTAGACGGAAGTTAAAGTCCTTTAATCCCCAGGTACTAATTTAGACGGAAGTTAAAGTCCTTTAATCCTCAGGTACTAATTTAGACGGAAGTTAAAGTCCTTTAATCCCCAGGTACTAATTTAGACGGAAGTTAAAGTCCTTTAATCCCCAGGTACTAATTTAGACGGAAGTTAAAGTCCTTTAATCCCCAGGTACTAATTTAGACGGAAGTTAAAGTCCTTTAATCCTCAGGTACTAATTTAGACGGAAGTTAAAGTCCTTTAATCCCCAGGTACTAATTTAGACGGAAGTTAAAGTCCTTTAATCCTCAGGTACTAATTTAGACGGAAGTTAAAGTCCTTTAATCCCCAGGTACTAATTTAGACGGAAGTTAAAGTCCTTTAATCCCCAGGTACTAATTTAGACGGAAGTTAAAGTCCTTTAATCCTCAGGTACTAATTTAGACAGAAGTTAAAGTCCTTTAATCCCCAGGTACTAATTTAGACGGAAGTTAAAGTCCTTTAATCCTCAGGTACTAATTTAGACGGAAGTTAAAGTCCTTTAATCCCCAGGTACTAATTTAGACGGAAGTTAAAGTCCTTTAATCCCCAGGTACTAATTTAGACGGAAGTTAAAGTGGGTCATGTTTGCAAGTGTAACAGCTGAAATCAATAATAGCCAGTATCAGTATTCCGATATTAACCTGCAGGCCGCATGTGGCTCCCGAGCCACTTGTAAACCAAGTACCACCTCAGAAAAAATACCTCTCCAGGTACCACCATTATAACTTAATGTTAAAATACAGTAGAGCAGACTTCTGGCCTACCCATATTCAGCTATATCACACAGGAGGCAAATGTAGTCCCAATAAGAATTTGATTCAGAATTTAATTCAAGAACTTGGAGCTTCTTCTCTCTGGTTTCTGTTTGTTTGTGTGGCCTTTTAAACCCTTCAGGTGTTCCTAATTAGCAGCGGCCATTTTGCTGCTGCACTCTGGGAAGTGTAGTGTTGGCCATATATGGAAGATGCCTACTCCTGAGTTTTGACTCAACACCTCCAGTCCCACTTGAGCTCCTGGTTTTCCAAACCAGCGAGGTCACAGGAGTCCTTCACTCCTGCTCAGCAGTGACATCATTGTCAGGCTCCCCCCCCTCCCCCCTACCCCTTTTTTTCATAATAACATGTTAACTTCTGAACTGAACTGTCCACAGCCTCCATGGTTGAGTGGAGAACATAGAACCTTTTATAGAACCGTGTCTTTCTTTTTTGAGTGGGGAACATAGAACCTCTTTTTGGTTGAGCAGGGAACATATAGAACCTTTTTGGGGGGGCCGGATGAGTGTGGAACATAGAACCTGTGGAACATAGAACCTGGGGAACATAGAACCTGGGGAACATAGAACCTGGGGAACATAGGGATGATTTTATATTTTCAGACATATGCAACACGTCAGACGTAACCACAATGCATTTGCATAATAGTCTACTATGACTATGTGTCCAAAGGGCCTAAGATCGCAAATTGAACCCTATCTGGGTAAACGCGCCGATCATTATTGTGACCGTTGTATTATATGATAGATTCCTCATAAACTAATAGAAAGGCTTTATACCAAATGTCATTTGTTTCGTTATTATATCCAAGTCTGTCCATGACAATGCATCCTTTGGTCACATACTCTTCATACTGTTCTATTGCATTTATTTGATCTTTGTCATTTATTGGCTTCAAGGCACACATGGGGACTCGAGTTTGAGTCGCACACACAAAGACTTCTAGGCTCTATATTTCAGACATGTCCTTAAATATGTCAGACTCGACACAAGACTCAAGCTGAAAGACTGACTCATGAACAATCTTTATTTTATGTTTAATTTGGTGCATTAACATGCACGAAATGTCATGTGCAATGGAATCTCCGCTGCACACATCCGACCTCAGTCAACCTGCTGGTTTGCAAAGTAAACACTATGGCGAGCACAATATGCTTTAGGCCTAGGGTCAAACTGCATTTTTAAGAGGGTAACCACGTTTATGCCAACTTTTCTTTGTGATGGCTATAGATGTTTGCAACCCTCACTGGATTACTGCTTGCTAAAGGTTATCAATGAAATATATCTACAGTATATTATTGCTATACAATACCCAGAACATGTATTATCATTGCATTTCTGCTTCTACGTCTTGGCGGCACCTCGACCCATGATGGACTTCTTAGTGTTTCTCTCAGGTTTTAAAAGCATTATATAACACTTTGGTCCAAACAGCACCAGCAAAAGACCAAAACTAGATGCTAGAATAGCAAACACCTCCACTACATCTGCATATTTGCCTGGAGAGCTGATATATGCTGGTATGAAGGCTATCCACACGGCACAGAAGATCAACATGCTGAAAGTGATTAACTTGGCTTCATTGAAGTTGTCTGGAAGATTCCTTGCCATGAATGCTAGGACGAAGCTGAGGAGTGCCAGTAAACCGATATAACCTAGTAACACTGCAAAACCAACTGTTGATCCCACATCACACTCATAGACTATCTTATCACTGTGGTATTGTGTGTTTTTATGAGGAGCTGGTGAGGCAGACACAAACCAGACTATGCAGATTATTGCCTGGATTGATGTAAGAGCTAGAACTGTTCCTCTCTGCTGCATAGCACCAAACCACTTCATGATGCCTGCACCACCAGGCTTGGAGGCCTTGAACACAGCCAGCACCACCATAGTCTTTACCAGGATGCAGGAGACACAGAGCACAAAGCTGATCCCGAATACTGCATGCCTCAGCTGACAAGTCCAGATCCTGGGACGGCCAATGAACAGAAGTGAACACAGGAAACATAATATGAGTGACAGCAAAAGTTGGAAGCTGAGTTCTGAATTGTTGGCGCGTACCATGGGTGTGTCTCGATGATACACGAAGATTCCCAGGACAATGGCACAGACAAGTGTGCCTAGCAATGAGATGGTTGTTAAGGAGATCCCCAGGGCCTCATGGTAGGACAGGAACTCAATGCTCTTAGGGACACAGTGGTCACGCTGGGGACTGGACCAGAAGTCCTCTGGACACACGGTGCACTCTGTAGAGTCTACCATCGAGGGCAAGATTAAAGGAAGAGACAACTATACAGTATCATTCTAAAGATCACTTACTGTACCTATAGCTACATAATGTAAACCTACCAGTCTCATTGCTGATCTCTCCCTCAGAGCAAGCAATGCAGTCAAAGCAGCAAGCAGGTTCTCCTTTCCTCCTGGCCACACGGGTTCCAGGGGAACAGCTCTCACTGCACACTGACCGAGGAGGCTGCAGAGGAAATTAACCAATCTCAGTCCAACCTAAATGACATTGACATCATGAGCTTGACACACTAGCCATTTTATAAAGCCAAAGAGACCTTTGTAGATTCGAAGCTCCAGAAGATTGTGTCTTCATCGAGGATGAGTTCTACACCAGCGGAGGCTGACTTCTTGACCACGCCTACATTCTGAACCTTTACATTGCCGTCATTGAGCCACACCCAGTTCATGACGTCAAATATTGGTAAAGTTTCACCGTTCTCATCAAATGACACACGATCGCCAAATTATGTGGTGAAGTTGACCTCTTCCAGGTAATACATGAGCTAGAAATGTGAGTAAAAGTATTGAGACTACTGAAGATCAGTACTATACTCCATACAATATGCACAGTAGTTGCACTGAGATGGACTGTTGTATTTGCTTGGGTAAACTGCAGTGACAATGACCTCGTCCAAGTCTATGAAAGCCTTAAATCATTTGGCCGTTATAAGTCGGGCATTGACTTTCTCCTAAATGAAACGCATGCTCGTCTGTGTCCAGCATGCATCTGAACCAAACCATGTTACTGCTTTAAAAATTATAATAATCCTACTATGTCAAGTTTTACCAATGTCATGGGACCCCAGCTAGACCACAACTTCATGTTTTACCTGCCATGGCTGTATTGTCTGCAAAGTGGCACAGCTGTGCCCAGGGAAAGGCCCTCTTCCTGGCACACACTGCAACAGGTCATGGAGGGCGTGGGCCAGAGCATACACCGCCTTGTACACACAATACTCTATCCTGAGTTCAGCCACATCCAACAGGGTAGTTTCTGCCAGGTCCTCTTGTCCAGTACACACCCTTCCACCAGCCTCCACCCACTCTGGTGGAAGGGGTGCAAATTTACACTGAAATGTGTGCTCCCAAAACTGCCTCGCCTAAAGAAATTCAAATCAGATAAGTTACCTCGTGAATATTAATCACTTTGTATATTCATTTCACAACTTTGAAATTGCAGCATGAATACAAAATTCAACAAAAAGACTGACTATGGTATTTTGATGGCTGCTGTCGGGATCATTGTCAGGACGGACTTTTGACAAGAAGTCCTCGAGACCTGGAATCTCTCCTCGACGGATGACACAGCCCAGGGTGCCTCTCAGGTACGGCATGTAGCGCGGAGAGTAGAGGTTAGGGTCTCTGATCCAGCCCAAACCGGCAATCCATTGCAGACCTGTCACATTCTGCTTCACCACCTGTAGATTATTATTATTAGATTACATGTTGTAAACCAGTACGTGGGACAAGCCGATGCATCCCTGGGGAAAAACAATCCAACCTTTTTTCTGGCGACTGATACTGTCGTGAGGGGGCCATGCTTTTCATTTATTTTCATTTATTTTTAATAATAATTTTTTTGATTTTCATAGTGGTTCCGGAGTAGGTTATTTTCCAAAATAATTATTAAAACATAAATGAAAACATGAAATGAAAGATTCGATGAATCTATCATGGTTAAAATGGAGTTTGAAGTTATAATGGGTTTGTATAGGAAGGGGCGGGGGACAGCTAAAATTAATATCAAATATCTAAATATTGAATGGAGCAACTTAAAACCTGTCTGGGATGTTCACATGAGCCTGAGTAGACGTTAGAATGACCAAAAGTTTTGAAAGTGAAATATCCCTTTAATTGTACTAGTTTCCAACTTATGCTCATATTATGGAGTGATGTGTTAAGTACTTTCTGATGCCGTATAGTTATCAATCCCTGCGCGTATCATAACATAACACAAACCTCCTCCATCAGATCAACTATATAGCTCCCATGTGCATATGCAATGACCACTCGAGCCGAGGACGTCTTTATCACAGTGACGATCCTCTGCAGTTCAGCCGGGCCGTGGTCCCAAGGCAGAGCCTCCACATAAGCCAGACAACCCAGACCAGAGTGGGCCAGCCCGGCCTGGATGTTATGGGCAGCGTCGCGGCCATAGTCGTCATCAATAAACACCACCCCAACCCAAGTCCACTCAAACAGCCTCATGATCTGGAGCAGAGCTTCCATCTGAATGAACAAAGAATGGAGGGATATACTCACATAGGCTGTTCACCTACATTGGTACTGTAGGTACAAGTACAGTTTTGAAGTAGGCTACTTCACAGTATATCCTATCCATTTACTGTAGGTACAAGTACAGTTTGGAAGGAGGCTACTTCACAGTATATCCTATCCATTTTTCAATACTCTATTCTACTACCAAACGTGCATTAAACACTCAGGGCAGGCCCTAAATAGTCCGACTATCGGTATTCAATCAACAACATAGAATATCGACCAGCTCGCAAAACACATTGCATCCGTTGTGAGCTTATATATCTGCTATTTGTGAAAAAGCGAGTGTGTGTGTGTGCGTGCGTGCGTGCGTGCGTGCGTGCGTGCGTGCGTGCTACATCATATGTAATAATAATAATAATAATAAGCATCATCATAATACTTCTTCCACCACTGTTCAAGTAAATCCATGAATCTAATTTGCAGATGTCTAAATGTCGACGCTCCCTTGATACTGTCTATAAAAAACAGCTCTGAGAGGTGATGTGCAATATCAGTTACACTCACTAGATGGAGACATTTGTCAAGTGTGTGGAACATGAACAGCATTGTTGTGTGCAGCAGTTCACCTGGAAGACATTACTTGGGATTGTTCTGAAGAAGGATGGGAAGTTATTCCGGTCACTCAGACAGGAGCAAGTGGCCCAGTAACTTACCTGAAAGAGGCAGAAAACATAACAAAATTATTTTCATTTTAAGGTAAGAAAAGGGCTACCCACAAATTCACCTTTAAAGGAGCATTCAGTGATTTGGGTGATTTGGAAAACCACCCAGTCCGCCCCGGTAACAAAATGTGCACATGCACGCTCTACAGTGGGGGGAAGTGCAACAGGCCAACAGCATGTGCACCAAGGCCCGCCCCCACTCGACCATGATTGGAGGAAGGCCCCACTCATCCTGATTGGATGAAGGTTTTGCCACCCGCCACCAAAACTGAAACTAGGGTTTTTTGACCCCAGGGGCTCACTGGGGACAGGGAGGAACTCCTTATATGGTCAGCACACTCTATAGTAGGGAGGATTATAGGTGCTGCCACACTATGGAAAGAGCCGCGCACGTTCTCGGCTGCGCGCAGCTTAAATTCTGAGTTTTTGGTGGAGCTTCTTTTCCATCCACCAGCTGTCTAAAAACTCAGAATTTAAGCTGCGCAGAGCTTAAGAAGTGCGTGGCTGTCGACCGTTTTGCGCTTAGGTGTGGAAAGGGCTTATCCAGAAAGAAAAAAAGAATAAGTGATATTTGAATTAAGTCAAATCACTGAATATACCTTTAATGGGTTATTTTTATTTTATTTTGTATATATGTCCCCTGCAAGCAGAACACAGCCTGGGAGGAGGAGGAAGAAGAAATAAAGAACACAGTGTCATATTTAGCTTCAAAGAAGCACTGGTAGCCTTTCTGACTTACACTGTGATCTTTTAACCCATTTAGGCCTGAAGTCGACATTTAAAAAAATGTCTTCTAAATTCTGACAGTTTTCTGAAAAGCCTCATGTTTCTGTATCAGTGGTGCTCAATATTTCATGTCAAGGACCCCAAAAATGATATGTACCACCGAAAGAAAGAATATATATTCAAAGATTTGTGCCACATTTTCAAAAATAGCAGACCTACAAGCTCGTAGCGTGCCACTCGGTGGCGCACTACGAGCTTGTAGATCTGCTATTTTTCAATAGCTAAATTATAACAATGTTTAAAACACCAAAAGGGGTTCCCGCCCAAAATGGGTTAACTGAAACACTCACCTCTACCTCATAATGACTGAATACACATATACACTATAGGCTACTATAAAACATGTCAAACATTGGCCATTTTGGCCAAATTGTCAAATATTAAAGAAAGAGGAGAAATTATGATTAGCCGATCTAGAAGCTATATAAATGTATCTGTGGAACGCCTCAACTCTTTCCAAGTGCAGGGTGGGTTCAGATTATTTTGGGAGATCATGGCCTGAACAAGGTTGAGAACCACTGCTGTAAAAGACCAAATACATGATTTATTGTACTGTAGAACAGGGGTAGGCAACCTTAGGCACTGGTGCCAACATTGGCACAGCATAGGGTGATCACTGGCACATTGGTCCCTTTTCCACCAGTTGGTTCCCAATGGGAACCGGTTCAGTTCTTTGTGGTTCTTAGTCCATGAGCCAGAGCTCCAAAATTGGAACGTTAATTATGAATTGAGTGGGCAAAGCCATACCTATATTAGATTGTTATCACCATGAAACTTCCAATTGAGTAGCCTACTTACACGAAGACAATGATTTATTGTATTACACATTTTACATTTTTGAGTGGTGTAAACCACTCCAACAACTGGCTTTGTACCCGTGTTCGTACCAAAAAAATGAGCATGGTTACTATGGTCACTGACATTACGTCAGACCACAGCTGATCAGGCTATATAAGACCTTGCACCACTCAGTTGTGATTTTTAAATATGCAAATGAGGCAATATGTAGGAAAATATGCAAAATAGAAAATATGAAAAAGCTATACAGTGGAAGGGTTATCATGTATTAATTTACTTGTATTGATCCTGTAAACAATTTAATATAGGTCTATTTTTTCCCACCAATTTTGGAGCTCTGGCTCATGGACTATAAACAAAAAAGAACTGAACCGGTTCCCATTGGGAACCAACCGGAGGAAAAGAACTGAACTGGGTCCCATTGGGAACCAACCGGTGGAAAAGAACTGAACCGGTTCCCATTGAGAACCAACCGGTGGAAAATAACTGAACCGGTTCCCATTGGGAACCAACCGGTGGAAAAGAACTGAACCGGTTCCCAGGAACCAACCGGTGGAAAAGAACTGAACCGGTTCCCATTGAGAACCAACCGGTGGAAAAGAACTGAACCGGTTCCCATTGGGAACCAACCGGTGGAAAAGGGGGTCATTGTGTGTGAGAGAGGATTATTTATTTTCTTTTCTTTTAAATTAAATATTCAAAAAAGTTTAGTCGGAAATTAAGTCCAGTCTCATGATCACATCAGTATGCAAATTACATCCTGCATATAATTCCACGTTAATTCAAACACACATTCCTTGGAATCTGACCAGGGAGAGACTCTGGGAGATAGTGGGGTATTCAGTCTAATAATCATACATCCTGATGTGAAATCTGACCAGGGAGAGACTCTGGGAGATAGTGGGTTAGTCAGTCTAATAATCATACATCCTGATGTGAAATCTGACCAGGGAGAGACTCTGGGAGATAGTGGGTTATTCAGTCTAATAATCATACATCCTGATGTGAAATCTGACCAGGGAGAGACTCTGGGAGATAGTGGGTTAGTCAGTCTAATAATCATACATCCTGATGTGAAATCTGACCAGGGAGAGACTCTGGGAGATAGTGGGTTATTCAGTCTAATAATCATACATCCTGATGTGAAATCTGACCAGGGAGAGACTCTGGGAGATAGTGGGTTAGTCAGTCTAATAATCATACATCCTGATGTGAAATCTGACCAGGGAGAGACTCTGGGAGATAGTGGGTTATTCAGTCTAATAATCATACATCCTGATGTGAAAAAATATATATTTCTAACCCATTCTGCATGGGCGGGAACCCCTGTTGGTGTTTCAAGCATTATGTTATACTTTAGCTATTGAAAAATAGCAGATCTACAAGCTCATAGCGCGGCACCAAGTGCCGCGCTATGAGCTTGTAGATCTGCTATTTTTGAAAAATCGTGAAAATGTGGCCCAAATGTGGCCCTGTTGACATCAGGCCTACTGTAAATGGGTTAAAGAAGAAGACAAATAAATAAATACAAACTATTGTATGAGTACCGAACAAAGAATGTTTGCTTTCGCCATCTTGGTTGAAGAAGAGTCTGGGCAATTAAGTTTTAGTCTTAAAAAATGTCTCAATCTTATATTTAGTTTTAGTCAGGCTTAATCTAGTCGTATAGCTCTGAGGTCAACGATTAAAGTGTTGATTGATGATTCAACCTTGATGATTAAACCTTTGAGGGGATTAAGTCCACCCATCAAGCCCATTAGTGTCAACCTCAGACCAAGATGGTCTGATTTTGAATCTGAATGGCTTTGTGTTACTGCTATTGTCCTGGCTCTGTTCTAATTAAGAGCCATTTAGGAGTTTAGCATTTAAGGGTTTGTTTACTATCCTGTTAGGGTTAGGGTTAGGGTCCATGCGTATGGACAATCAAAATCACGGACACTAACTAATAACTATCAAGAAAATAAAAAAAACATGGCACCTAATGTCAAAAGGGTTGCGCCAACCCCTGCTGTAGAACACAACAAAACAAATAAACACCAAATAGGTTGTGCTAGAAGGGGATTCAGGTATGAGCAAACTTACCATGGGCACTCGATACAAACCTAATATTCTAGAGATGGCAATAGAGTTCTCTGAGGTAGCGTCGCCCACAATGCCGAGCACCGGAGGAGAGCCGATGCAGCTCTTGTCCAACCGAAACCGTTTCTCCCTCTCGCTGACCAATGACAATGCTGCACGGAATGCAACGCCGAGCGTGAGGCAGTTGTCATAGATACTGTACCCCAGAGTCACGCCAGGCAGCAGGCTGGGGCTGCTGTTGATCTCACCGATGGCAAACACCATGGTCTGGGCACACCGGAACCCTCGAACGTCAATCCTATAACACACACAAATATCACTGTGACCTCGAATATACATGTATTGTTGTAGAAATGCACAATGTCAACACATCCTGTGTCAAAACATGTTACTTGCTTCTCAAACATGTTAGTCTCATGGTCACCCCATATAAATAACCTTTTCATCCTCGGCACCACCTGAATTACATTGTTACTTTATCCCATTTTGACCTGAGATCAGATTCTAAAAATATACATCCTGACAGTTTTCTGAAAAAGCTATGTTTCTATGTCAGTCGTTCTTCGATTTTTCAAAAATAGCAGACCTACAAGCTCGTAGCGCGCCACTCGGTGGCGCGCTATGAGCTTGTAGATCTGCTATTTTTCAATAGCTAAAGCATAACATAATGCTAACACCAAAAGGGGTTCCCGCTCAAATGGGTTATAGCACCTTTTATCATATTAACGGTACCTAAATATGTAAATCTTTCCCCCAAAGTTACAGTATGTCATGAGGAACACTGGAGAGAATATCTGTTTCCATTAGGTCAGCATTTCTAACATTCACCAAAAACAGGCTTCACAGCTGAGCTTGTAGATCTGCTCGTTTTGGTCAACTGACTTAATTGGTGGGTTATTTTCCCAGCCTGTATAGAGTACAGTACACCAAGCACAGTTTTAGTCGGGTCCGTTTGACTAAGAAAGTGGTTAAAAAAGTGACATGGGTGAATTCCAAATGTTATCAAAGTATTCTGAGGCAACCCTGGACTTGTGTCAAGGGCCAAGGCACCCCTATAAGGTGCCACGGGCCACGGCACCCACTTTGAGAAGCCCTGACCTGTAATCCTCTTGCCTGCTATTATTGATACTCACCCGTAGCAAGTGGGCTCCTGTTGCTCGGAGGTGAAAGACTGCTCGGGGAACACAGAGGAGTAGTGGACCAGAAACAAGCCACCCAGAACAAAGTCGCCCGCTCTGTGCATTCTGCTGAGATTAAACTCTGCCTGTAACTCACAAGAGGAGGACGGGGAGGACGGGGAGGACGGGGAGGACGGGGAGGATGACAAAGAGGAGAACGAAGAGAACAATAACAAGCTCATTAAGTGCATGCATGAACGCAGGTGTGTCTAGAGAAGACCTCATGACTGTCCTGCTCTGTCGGACGTCCCTCCCCCCCTTTCTAAATCCACTGTCCGGTTGCTACATTTTATACGCAGTTCTGTGACGTCCCCTGTGTCACCTTATGGCATTACGTCATCTGTAACAGCGCCCACCTGGGCAGAGGCTGTAAGAGGCAGGGCGTGTCAAAAACATAATAGAAAGAAACAAACAACAAAATATCTTTTCATAGTAACAAAATAATGGTGGTTGTTCTATACCATACATGGGCAATGTATGGGCAATGTGGGGGCCACATGCGGCCCTCAGGTTAATATCAGAATACTGATATATTAATGATTTCAGCTGGTACAATTCCAAGCATGCAAACATGACCCGCTTTTGTATGTCCAATGTGTTTGGATTTAGTTCATGAAGTTAACATAACTATAACTGAATTAATTTGAAATTAAATAAAAAGGTTTTTTTTTTAGGTTATTTGTAAAATTGACAGGATTTCAATTCAAATATAGCAAAAATAGCTTGTAGATCGGCTATTTGTGCTACGACAGTAATATGCAACGTGGCCCTCTGGAGTGAGTGTGGAACTATAGTGGCCCTCTGGAGTGAGTGTGGAACTATAGTGGTCCTCTGGAGTGAGTGTGGAACTATAGTGACCCTCTGGAGTGAGTGTGGAACTATAGTGGCCCTCTGGAGTGAGTGTGGAACTATAGTGGCCCTCTGGAGTGAGTGTGGAACTATAGTGACCCTCTGGAGTGAGTGTGGAACTATAGTGACCCTCTGGAGTGAGTGTGGAACTATAGTGACCCTCTGGAGTGAGTGTGGAACTATAGTGACCCTATCCATCGTCAAAGTTGCACATGTCACATGTTATATATGTTACACATTATATTAATGTGCTCTGTGTGTTCAGCCATGGCCGGGACGGCGAGGCACGACCGAGAGATGGCGCTGGACACCAAGAGACGTCTGTGTGTGAGTTCAGATCCCGTGGAGAGGCTGAGGCTGCAGTGCCTGGCCCGAGGGTCGTCTGGCATCAATGGCCTGGGCAGGTGAGTGTGTACGCGCGTGCCTCCCTCAGGCACAGCAGAGGCGTACATACAGACAGTTGGACTGTGAGGTGACGTGGCAGCCCTCCTCCTCCTCCTCGCCATCCCCCAGGAAGCCTTGGAGGTGTCGGCCGGTGTTGCTGGGCCTGCTGTGTGGCAAAAGGGCACAGGGACTTGTTGTATGGTTAACCCATTCTGGGTTCAGGGAACCCCTTTTGGTGTTTTAAACATTATGTTATAATTTAGCAGATCTACAAACTTGTAGGTCTGCTATTTTTGGAAAATAATGTGGTAATGTGAACACATGTAGCGTCTTTACACTCTAGTGAAATAGTGCCTTTCATATTGAATGTAAACACACAACAGGACTATAAGGTGAGGCAGTCAGGTCACAGCGCTGTAGGGATTCGAACCCTATACCCAGGCGGACGCTCGGATAGTACACATTACTACCAGCGCTTTTGTTGCTCTGCCAAAACCATGCCTTGCATGTGAATTATTTTGTTACGACTGTACTTACACTGTTGTACATGTAGCGGCCCCTATCCCACCCCGATGTCAGAAAACAAGAGGCGCCAGACATCTACCTAGGTCCGTTTAGTGGTTACCCTTAAATAAGAGTTGAATGTTGAGTTGAACAGTATTGACAGCATTTATTGCCTCAGCACAGTATCTGTCAATTAAACACAATACAAACATACAGTTGCAGCGCTGCAATATAGAAAATAAGAAAGAGAGCTCTTGAAATAAAAGGAATGAATTTAATTGTCCTTAAGGGTGTTAAAACCCTTACCCTAATTATTCCCTTTTGTTAAGGGTTGATCCCTAAATCCTTAGTGTGTGTGTGTGTTCAGTTTCTCAGTTCAAGGTGTGTGCGTAGAGACCTCGGGGAGAGGTATTAGTATTAGGCTTGGGCGATATTGATTTTTTGATATCGATATTGATAACGTGAATAATATCGCGATAATCGGTATTATCGGTTTTATTAATAAAACATTAATATATCACACTGACGGGCTGAATTTCCCCTCTCCTCTCCTCTCCTCTCCTCTCCTCTCCTCTCAAGTCAAAATGTCCCCTCCCCTCCACTCCCCTCCCCTCTCCAGTCAAAATTTGATTTAAAATATCGCGGTAAACGGTAATATCGGTATATTGCCCAAGCCTAATTAGTATACGTGAGTGAGGGGACTGCTGCTCGGGCAGAGACAGCAGTGGTTCTTATCTGTATCTGTCGATGAAACCGTGAACAGACGGATCCTCTGTAGCTGGTCCTGCGGTTGGCCACACCGCTCCACAACCATGCACAGACGTCGATCACTTCACTGGACTAAGCTCGCCATCAGATTTCAGACTGGGGTTTCTCTGGGTTGTCAAGAAACCAATCTACACATAGTGCAGAATAGCAAATTACTCTGTGTTCTTATGAGACCTCATTAATTTTCTCCCAATATCTTTTAGTATACAGTATAACCAAGAAAGGATATACTTCAAATACAATGAAATAATAATGTACAGTATAGCTACTGATCATAGTAATACATACATGAAATGAAATAGCATAAAATGCAAAAACATATAAATAACATGTCACATTAATTATATGCACAATGAATTTCTTATGTTCACCTGTTAAATGTAACAACCATTTTTAGGCTTTTTAACCTTTTTAATACTCCATTGTTGTAAATTGTATAATCAACTTTACTCCAAGAGTGACTTGAACCATTGAAACCCAAATGGTTGTAATGTAAACACCATATGCTACTGTATGTACAAACTAGTGCTTCTACATGCTACTGCATGTAATGCTGACTGGTTTAGCACAATACAAACTCGGACTCATTACATAACATGCAAATCACACCACCACTCAATATACAAATAAAACGTTGTCTTATAAAGCAGCATATACTTTGTTTACATTCAGACCCATGGCTTTGTACAACTAGCCACAGTTGAATAATACATGTTCATATAGTTAACATAGTAAAACATTCACCATAAAAGCCAAAATCGCGACAGAGTCAGCTATTCATTCATTACTAACTATTTCACAGACCTTGATGTGACTGTTAGCTGTGGTAAACAAAGTGATGATGAATGACACGACACGAAACACACACACGTAGGATGTAGCTCTTCTCACAACATTGACGACACAGGTCAAAATAATAAACACATAAACAATCAACAAATTACGTCGCAATACATAATATTGATCAAACAAAGAAATACAAAACATGTAGAAATGCGCGATGCGCAGGTGAACGTGTCCGTCAAAACACCACAATACAACACAACAAAGATAACTCTCAAATAATAATACCTCGTTGGCCGCTTGTTGTGTAAAGAGGTTCTTGATGCTTCTTGAGTTTCATACAGTCCTTTGAATGTCCTTTTGACCGTGTTTAATAACTTTAAACAGTTCAAACACACTACTCTGCTGCGAGTGTGCTTCCTTGTGCAGACCAGAGTCTGAATGAGTGAGAGAAATGTTTGTACCACCTGTGTGCAATGCCAGGCAATCATGCATCAATCAGTCAATCAATCATGGTCCAGTGTTGCTACTGACAGACAGGGAACTTGGTTCTGCCTCAGAAAGTTATCATCACATCATGTTTACATTTTTAACCTCATATGAAATCAATTATGAACCACATATTTATTATTGTATCATGACATTATTATGAATTATGCTTTATGAACTTATGACCATGAATTGTTGTATTTTAGCTATTTTAGTCTTTTTAAAGTAAGCATTTTAATAGCAGCACTTACATAGGAAGTCAGAGAAACGAATCAAAGAAAAGACCGTCATCTGCCAGTGGAATTCAGAACAGCGCCACAGCCCATCCACATGTATGAAGGCATATGCCTCTCCCCTCCTCTCCTCTCCTCTCTTTTTGAATGAACAGACAAAACACAAAACACAACATGTTCATTAATGTTATTCTTCACAAACTAGACATTTTATTCATATTTAGAAAATGCAGAATCCAATGGCGTCGGTCTGGGCTCTCCACGCCGTTTGCAAAGGTCAATGGTCAGCAAAAAGACTGCCTCCTCTCTCCCCTCTCTCCACAGAAGTGAAAACAGACAAAACACACCTTTAAAATATGTTCCCTAACCCTATTCTTCGCAAACGAGACATTTTATTCATATTTAGAGCGTCCCAAATTCAATGGGGCCGGTCTCGACTTTCCAGGACGTTTGCAAAGGTCAAAGGTCAGCCGAAAGACTGCCACGGTGACCTTTGGGCCAAATGCCTTAACAATTAAGTGATAGATATTTTTTTAAATATGTAACACCCCCGAATATCCATATTCAGGCCATGGCGAATAAAATGGCGTTGGTCTCGATTTTGTGGGACTCTTCCAAGCGTCCGATAAAGGGAACTACACTGCAATGCTAGGCCTCGGGTCAGATTTGAGGTTCCCGAGGTCGCAGAAAAAAACTCAGACCATCACGAAGATCGGCTCGTCGCCGCGATCGCAGAGGTGTTCGGCCCATCCCGAACAGACTTACGATCGTCGTCATAGGCGCGCGTGAACGTCAAACTTTGCTTCACTGGAACGCCACGACGGTGAGGCCTTCCGGGATGATTTTCGGATATGTTATAGAGCTCCCGGAGACGCACGCATGGATCTATAGAACGTCCTCGGGCGACCTTTCTAAGAGGCACGGTCTCGTTTCACTTTTTCAGCCAGGACGCTGTTAGAGTCTATGGGTCTATGACGTGTCTGCATGCACAGAGCCAAAGTGAAGGACGTTTTGTACGACTGTCGGAGGCGTACGTCCGAGACACCTACCCGTTCGTCTCGGCTGGCTCTCCGACATATCCGAACGTCGGACCGTGATGTTTTATCGTTGGCGCGTTGTCGCGCGTCAAAGTCGGCAATTTGTAGGCGTTCGTTCAAGGCTACCGCCGCGGCCGTATGTCCGTTTGGCCCGAAACCTATACGGCTGCGATCGGGGCCGCGACCCGGCTGCGGTGATGGTCTCGGATTTGTCCTGCGACTTTCGCGTCAAAGTCGCAAATTTCGAGGCTTTCGTGCAGGGCTACTGTCGCGACCGTATGTCCGTTTGGCCCAAACCCTATACGGCTGCGATCGGGGCCGCGGCCCGGTTGCGGTGATGGTCTCGGATTTGTTCTGTCGAATTTCGCGACTTTTCTCGCTAACTTACTTTGTGGGAGCAGTTTATGCTAATGAAGGGCGTGGTTACGGCTACTTTGTGGGTGTGGGTTATGCAAATGTGATGGGCGTGGTTTCGGCTACTTTGTGGGTGTGGTATATGCAAATTAGTGGGTGTCGCTTATGTAAATTAGTGGGTGTCACCCCGCCTACTTTGTGGGAGTGGTTTATGCAAATGAAGGGCGTGGTTCCTGCTACTTTGTGGGTGTGGGCTATGCAAATTAGTTGGTGTCGCTTATGCAAATGAGTGGGTGTCGCCCGCCTACATTGTTGGAGCGGTTTATGCAAATGAAGGGCGTGTTTCGGCTACTTTGTGGGATTGGCTTATGCAAATGATGGGGAGTGGTATGCAAATGAAGGTGCGTGGTATGCAAATGAAGGGGCATGGTATGCAAATGAAGGGGAGTGGTATGCAAATGAAGGGGAGTGGTATGCAAATGAAGGTGCGTGGTATGCAAATTAAGGGGAGTGGTATGCAAATGAAGGGGCATGGTTCCGGCTACTTTGTGGGATTAGTTTATGCAAATGAAGGTGCGTGGTATGCAAATGAAGGGGAGTGGTATGCAAATGAAGGGGAGTGGTATGCAAATGAAGGTGCGTGGTATGCAAATGAAGGGGAGTGGTATGCAAATGAAGGGGCATGGTTCCGGCTACTTTGTGGGATTAGTTTATGCAAATGAAGGTGCGTGGTATGCAAATGAAGGTGCGTGGTGTGCAAATGAAGGGGAGTGGTATGCAAATGAAGGGGAGTGGTATGCAAATGAAGGGGCATGGTTCCGGCTACTTTGTGGAATTAGTTTATGCAAATGAAGGTGCGTGGTATGCAAATGAAGGGGAGTGGTATGCAAATGAAGGGGCATGGTTCTGGCTACTTTGTGGAATTAGTTTATGCAAATGAAGGTGCGTGGTATGCAAATGAAGGGGCATGGTTCCGGCTGCTTTGTGGAATTAGTTTATGCAAATGAAGGTGCGTGGTATGCAAATGAAGGGGCATGGTTACGGCTGCTTTGTGGAATTAGTTTATGCAAATGAAGGGGAGTGGTATGCAAATGAAGGGGCATGGTTCCGGCTACTTTGTGGAATTAGTTTATGCAAATGAAGGGGCGTGGTATGCAAATTAAGGGGCATGGTTCCGGCTACTCTGTGGAATTAGTTTATGCAAATGAAGGGGCGTGGTATGCAAATGAAGGGGCATGGTTCCGGCTACTTTGTGGGATTAGTTTATGCAAATGAAGGGGCGTGGTATGCAAATGAAGGGGCGTGGTATGCAAATGAAGGGGCATGGTATGCAAATGAAGGGGAGTGGTATGCAAATGAAGGGGCATGGTTCCGGCTACTTTGTGGAATTAGTTTATGCAAATGAAGGTGCGTGGTATGCAAATGAATGGGCGTGGTATGCAAATGAATGGGCGTGGTCTGCAAATTAAGGGGAGTGGTATGCAAATGAAGGGCGTGTTTCGGCTACTTTGTGGGATAGGCTTATGCAAATGAAGGTGCGTGGCATGCAAATGAAGGGGAGTGGTATGCAAATGAAGGTGCGTGGTATGCAAATGAAGGGGAGTGGTATGCAAATGAAGGTGCATGGTATGCAAATGAAGGGCATGTTTCTGCTACCTTGTGGGATTGGCTTATGCAAATGAAGGTGCGTGGTATGCAAATTAAGGGGAGTGTTATGCAAATGAAGGGGCATGGTTCCGGCTACTTTGTGGGATTAGTTTATGCAAATGAAGGGGCGTGGTATGCAAATGAAGGGGCGTGGTATGCAAATGAAGGGGCATGGTATGCAAATGAAGGGGAGTGGTATGCAAATGAAGGTGCGTGGTATGCAAATGAAGGTGCGTGGTATGCAAATGAAGGGGAGTGATATGCAAATGAAGGGGAGTGGTATGCAAATGAAGGGGCATGGTTCCGGCTACTTTGTGGAATTAGTTTATGCAAATGAAGGTGCGTGGTATGCAAATGAAGGGGCATGGTTCCGGCTGCTTTGTGGAATTAGTTTATGCAAATGAAGGTGCGTGGTATGCAAATGAAGGAGCATGGTATGCAAATGAAGGGGAGTGGTATGCAAATGAAGGTGTGTGGTATGCAAATGAAGGGGCATGGTATGCAAATGAAGGGGAGTGCTATGCAAATGAAGGGCGTGTTTCGGCTACTTTGTGGGATCGGCTTATGCAAATGAAAGGGCGTAGTATGCAAATGAAGGTGCGTGGTATGCAAATGAAGGGGAGTGGTATGCAAACGAAGGGCGTGGCGACACCCACTAATTTGCATAAGCGACACCCACTAATTTGCATAGCCCTCACCCACAAAGTAGCCGAAACAACGCCCTTCAAATTTTCATAACCCACTCCCACAAAGTAGCGGGAACCACGCCCCTTCATTTGCATACCACTCCCCTTCATTTGCATACCACGCCCCTTCATTTGCATACCACACTCCTTCATTTGCACAAGCCAATCCCACATAGTAACCGAAACACGCCCTTCATTTGCATACCAGTCCCCTTCATTTGCATACCATACCCCTTCATTTGCATAAACCAATCACACAAAGTAGCCGACACATGCCCTTAATTTGCATACCACTCCCCTTCATTTGCATATCACGCACCTTCATTTGCATACCACTCCCCTTCATTTGCATACCACTCCCCTTAATTTGCATAAACTAATCCCACAAAGTAGCCGGAACATGCCCTTCATTTGCATACCACTCCCCTTCGTTTGCATACCATGCCCCTTAATTTGCATACCATGCCCCTTCATTTGCATACCACGCACCTTCATTTGCATACCACTCCCCTTAATTTGCATGCCACGCCCCTTCATTTGCATAAACTAATCCCACAAAGTAGCCGAAACATGCCCTTCATTTGCATACCACTCCCCTTCATTTGCATACCATGTCCCTTCATTTGCATACCATGCCCCTTCATTTGCATACCACGCACCTTCATTTGCATACCACTCCCCTTCATTTGCATACCACTCCCCTTCATTTGCATACCATGCCCCTTCATTTGCATACCACGCACCTTCATTTGCATACCACTCCCCTTAATTTGCATGCCACGCCCCTTCATTTGCATAAACTAATCCCACAAAGTAGCCGAAACATGCCCTTCATTTGCATACCACTCCCCTTCATTTGCATACCATGCCCCTTCATTTGCATACCATGCCCCTTCATTTGCATACCACGCACCTTCATTTGCATACCATGCCCCTTCATTTGCATACCACGCACCTTCATTTGCATACCACTCCCCTTAATTTGCATACCATACCCCTTCATTTGCATAAGCAAATCCCACAAAGTAGCCGAAACCACTCCCCTTCATTTGCATAAGCCACTCCCACAAAGTATTCGAAACCACACCCACAAAGTAGGTGGGACGCAGCCCACTAATTTGCATAAGCAAAATGTGAGGTGTGTGTGTGTGTGTGTGTGTGTTTAGTAGGCATGCCGCGGTTTACCGAATTTCGGTAATACCGCGACAGGAACAGCCACGGTGTTGATACCGTGAGATTTCCGAGCTTACGGTATTTTAATACAGCGTTGGTGGGCGGCGCATGCTGCGCGCATGTAGTGCAACTCCACTCCCAGACTAAGGCAAAACATTTATTTTCACCACACAGCTGCAGTAGATTGAAAAGTTGCTTCCTACCTTTGAGTTAGTGTTGCTGAAAGACACCCAGATCCAATTGTATATTCCATATTTCCACATGTACTAAACTAAAAGTGTGAACTGTCAAGTGTCAACACAGAGGCATGCAGTTGTGAGCATGCGCAGATTGCACTACAGTGTGCAGGGTACAAAACGGTCATTAGGGGGAGCCATAGTACAGTGAAATACAGTGGGGAATAGCTATTGATTCATTGATTGAATACTTTATTGGCAGAAATGTAATCAGTATAGGGTACAGTCAAACACATGTCCAAAGGGATCACTGAAAAAAGTCCTTGCAGTCTTGTTTCCATTCGGTCCTGGGTAATCAATTCATAATCATGACAAGTCACATGACAAATAACAAAATTAAAATTATCATAAAAGGTCAAAATAAAAAAATAAGATATGTAGGCCTACATATAGGTTTTCAATACCGGCACCGTACCGTACTGTACAATCTCATACCGTGGCATGCCTAGTGTGTAGTAGTAGTAGTAGTAGTAGTAGTAGTAGTAGTAGAAGAACAACATACGAGATGATGCCTGATCTTCTGACATCCATAGTTGGTTGACTGGATGGCGTTGTCCTCACCTGGAGAGAAATGCCCCCGGAAATATGATCCATCCATCCATCCATCCATTTTTTTATTTTTTTATGTATTCATTCATTCATTCATTCATTCATTCCCCCCGGAAATAAATAAATAAACAAGGATAATCATCCATCCATGTGTGACAATTGTTTGACACACATCATGTCATGTCATGTCAAGTCATGTCTGTCTATAGCAAGAGGTGGGGGGGGGGGGGGCCGCCAAAGCATATTTTAGACTGATTCAGTATTGACCATATTAAGCCAGGTATCACGGCAGACAGCACTAATATAATAAACAAACGTGAACGGAGCACTGCTGCCAACATAGTACACGCATATAGTGGCCATACTGGCATACTCACCATAGCCTGGTCAAGGTTTCCCCCTGGTGGACGTGTCATTTCCAATTATTGCCACCGCGAGAGCCCCGGGAGCGCGTCCGGGACGGCGGCCCGGTTCGAACGAGATTCCCCCCGTCCGAAACGGACAAGGGACGGCCGAGATAGGGCCGGGGACCCCCGCGGACCCCCTCCGCGGACCCCCTCCGCGGACCCCCGCGGACCCCCTCCGCGGACCCCCGGCGGACCCCCGGCCCTATGGAGGGGCCGGGATTGATTTATCCTTAGTCCTTATTCCTTGTCTTGACTTTTGACTTGTTGACTAAAAGGTAAAGAGTGATTTATTTTGATTTATTCTGGATCCTTAGTCCTTGGACCGAGGACACGAATCTTGACTTGTCCCGAACCAGCGTCCTCTCACACCATCAGCAACTGCCAGAACCACTGAGCCATCGTGGAATACTTTTAAACATGGATTTTGGGTAATTTTATCTTTTAGTTTTTTTGGAAGGAAGGGAAGAAAAAAATAAAAAAGTCTATTTTACCAATGCAAAGGGTGAAATATTGTCATAATGTACGTTGTGTTTGTTTTGGAAAGGAAAAACTGTTTTAATGTACTTTTTAGTGACGTTAGGGTAGATTTTGTTTAACAGTACTTGTGAGGACTCTCTCTCTCACACACACACACCAGAGACTGGCAGCTGATTGGCTCATTCAGGGTTGCCAGGTTGGTGGCTGTCAGGTTGTCTAATGCCTGCTGCCTTGTGTGTGTGTGTGTGTGTGTGTGTGTGAACCAGCTACACTGGCATTTAAACACATTCATATTGTAACTGTTGCCACTATAGGTGATATAGTTTGCTTTATTCCTAAAAGGTCCAAGTTCATAATGAAGAAGTTCATAATTAAGTCACATTTACGTTTAAAACATTATTTCATGTATTTGTGTCAAGTTGTTGTAATGCTTTTATTTTGAAGAGTCAAAGTCATGTTCCGTGTCTCGTTTGGTCTGCTCATGTAAATTGGGTACACAGGTTGCTAGCAGCAGCAGGTTGCAGCAGCTCCTTTTGCACTGGTCACACAAAGAGACTAAGTTACAAGAGACTGTCATAAGAAAGGTTATAAGGACCTAAGACTGAAGAGATTCCATTCTTTGTTATTTGCACGCAGCAGCCAACGAGGTATTTGTTGTTTGTTTTATGTCTGTATTTTACTTTGGTAAAATGTTTGCATCTACATGCTGTGCATGTCATGTCGTATTTATGTTAATTGTAACGTGCTTGTTTTATTGTATTGTTTATAGTTTTCACGGTGAATTTGGAGGATCCACAAGTCTTCAAATAAATCAGTTTCAAGGAAACCACTTGTGTCTGTCTGTGCTCGGAGGGAGTTACACATATAATATGACAGCACCACACACACACACACACACACACACCGAGGGATTGCCTAAAACACATTAAAACACTCAAACATTCCAGGTGACTAAAATGTGACTAAATGAAAACTATTCAAGGGACTGAAATGAGTTTGCTGCCAAAAACACAACACTGCATGATGTCACCTCCGTTCTTTATTTCCCCAGACAGCAGACACGGTCCCCACAGGACAGGTCAGGTCAAAGGTCATTCCGACTGACAGACAGACAGAGAGTCAGTCGGTCAGAAACTCAGCGAGTCACTCGATTGATTCATTTACAAACACACAAGTTGTGTGTGTGTGTGTGTGTGTGTGTGTGTGTGTGTGTGTGTGTGTGTGTGTGTGTGTGTGTGTGTGTGTGTGTGTGTGTGTGTGTGTGTGTGTGTGTGTGTGTGTGTGTGCGCGCGCGTAAATGGTGCATTTATATAGCGCCTTTATCCAAGGCGCTTTACATAGATTGTGCATTACATTCACCCATACACCGATTTCGGCGGAAGCCATGCAAGGTACCAACCAGCACATCGGGAGCAATTTGGGGTTCAGTGTCTTGCCCAAGGACACTTTGACATGTAGACAGGAGGAGCCGGGATTCCAACCGCCGACCCATGGATCATTGGACGACCTGCTCTACCTCCTGAGCCACAGCCGCCCCATACACCGCGCGTATGTGTGTCAAGACATTTTATTAGCAACTACACACACCTGTTGCAAGGTCCCCTTTTGGTGTTTTAAACGTTTACTGGGGACCCCCTGGAAATCCCACAAGGGCCCCTGGTGGTCCACGGACCCTGAATTGAGAAGCACTGGTATACATTCTAAACATTTGTATTCAGTCTTCTTTTATAAATGTCATTTTAAACGTGAAAACAGACTGCGCTGCTGTCTAGTCGTGTTCAAACCATTGTGATGTTTGTTGCATTACCTACGTTTACTGGTGACCCCCTGGACAACCCACAATGGCCCCTGGGGGTCACCGGACCCCGAATTGAGAAGCACTGGCATACATTCTAAGCATTTATGCTCAGTTAGCTTTTATAAATGTCACTTTAAACGTGAAAACAGACTGCCCTGCTGTCTAGTCGTGTTCAAACCATTGTGATGTTGTATTACCTACGTTTACTGGGGACCCCCTGGACAACCCCCAATGGCCCCTGGGGGTCACCGGACCCCGAATTGAGAAGCACTGGCATACATTCTAAGACAGACATGTCTGTCTGTCTAAAATAGCAGATCTACAAGCGCGTAGCGCGTCACCGAGTGCCGCGCTACGAGCTTGTAGGTCTGCTATTTTGGGGGCCACTGTCTGTCTGTCTGTCTGTCTGTCTAAAATAGCAGATCTACAAGCTCGTAGCGCGTCACAGAGTGCCGCGCTACGAGCTTGTAGGTCTGCTATTTTTGGGGGCCACTGTCTGTCTGTCTGTCTGTCTGTCTAACAATCTGTCTTGTCTGTCTGTCTGTCTGTCTGTCTGTCTAAAATAGCAGACCTACAAGCGCGTAGCGCGGCACTCGTCTGCTATTTGGGGGCCACTGTCTGTCTGTCTGTCTGTCTAAAATAGCAGATCTACAAGCTCGTAAGTGCCGCGCTACGAGCTTGTAGGTCTGCTATTTTGGGGGCCACTGTCTGTCTGTCTGTCTAACAATCTGTCTTGTCTGTCTGTCTGTCTAAAATAGCAGATCTACAAGCTCGTAGCGCGTCACCGAGTGCCGCGCTACGAGCTTGTAGGTCTGCTATTTTGGGGGCCACTGTCTGTCTGTCTGTCTGTCTGTCTGTCTAAAATAGCAGATCTACAAGCTCGTAGCGCGTCACAGAGTGCCGCGCTACGAGCTTGTAGGTCTGCTATTTTTGGGGGCCACTGTCTGTCTGTCTGTCTGTCTAACAATCTGTCTTGTCTGTCTGTCTGTCTGTCTAAAATAGCAGACCTACAAGCGCGTAGCGCGGCACTCGTCTGCTATTTGGGGGCCACTGTCTGTCTGTCTAAAATAGCAGATCTACAAGCTCGTAAGTGCCGCGCTACGAGCTTGTAGGTCTGCTATTTTGGGGGCCACTGTCTGTCTGTCTGTCTGTCTGTCTGTCTGTCTAACAATCTGTCTTGTCTGTCTGTCTAAAATAGCAGACCTACAAGCTCGTAGCGCGGCACCGAGTGCCGCGCTACGAGCTTGTAGGTCTGCTATTTTTGGGGGCCACTGTCTGTCTGTCTGTCTTGTCTGTCTGTCTGTCTGTCTAAAATAGCAGACCTACAAGCGCGTAGCGCGGCACTCGTCTGCTATTTGGGGGCCACTGTCTGTCTGTCTGTCTGTCTGTCTGTCTAAAATAGCAGATCTACAAGCTCGTAAGTGCCGCGCTACGAGCTTGTAGGTCTGCTATTTTGGGGGCCACTGTCTGTCTGTCTGTCTAACAATCTGTCTTGTCTGTCTGTCTGTCTGTCTGTCTGTCTGTCTAAAATAGCAGACCTACAAGCTCGTAGCGCGTCACCGAGTGCCACGCTACGAGCTTGTAGGTCTGCTATTTTTGGGGGCCACTGTCTGTCTGTCTGTCTGTCTGTCTAACAATCTGTCTTGTCTGTCTGTCTGTCTGTCTGTCTGTCTAAAATAGCAGACCTACAAGCGCGTAGTGCGGCACTCGTCTGCTATTTGGGGGCCACTGTCTGTCTGTCTGTCTGTCTAAAATAGCAGATCTACAAGCTCGTAAGTGCCGCGCTACGAGCTTGTAGGTCTGCTATTTTGGGGGCCACTGTCTGTCTGTCTGTCTGTCTGTCTGTCTGTCTTGTCTGTCTGTCTGTCTGTCTAAAATAGCAGACCTACAAGCTCGTAGCGCGGCACTCGGTGCCGCGCTACGAGCTTGTAGGTATTTTTGGGGGCCACTGTCTGTCTGTCTGTCTGTCTGACAGTCTAAAATAGCAGACCTACAAGCTCGTAGCGCGCCACTTGTAGGTCTGCTATTTTTGAAAAATAGCAGACCTACAAGCTCGTAGCGCGCCACTTGTTGGTCTGCTATTAAATAGCAGACCTACAAGCTCGTAGCGCGCCACTTAGGTCTGCTATTTTTGAAAAATAGCAGACCTACAAGCTCGTAGCGCGCCACTTGTAGGTCTGCTATTAAATAGCAGACCTACAAGCTCGTAGCGCGCCACTTAGGTCTGCTATTTTTGAAAAATAGCAGACCTACAAGCTCGTAGCGCGCCACTCGGTGGCGCGCTATGAGCTTGTAGATCTGCTATTTTTCAATTGCTAAAGCATACATAATGCTAACATGCATCAAACCATTGTGATGAAAACCTGTCTGGGATGTTCACATGAGCCGTTAGTAGACGTTAGAATGACCAAAAGTTTTGAAAGTGAAATATCCCTTTAACACTCCCAACGCGGATCGCGTATCAATACGTTATCAATTAATCAAACGTCGGGTGCGGATCACGTATCAATACGTTTCAATCACTTTTTTATAGCATACTTTCATTCATCTTTTTACCCACCCGGACAATGAAGAACCATCGCCCTATCATTGTTGCTTAGTCCCGCTCACGTGATCAGAAAAAAAACCAAAAAAAAAACCCCCCCCTCCCATCCTGAAAACAGGAGGGCGGGCCGCTTTACGTGTAGAAGCCACTAAGCCAGTCTAAAATGGACGCGCCCATGGAATGATCCAGTCGGTGTATGAAAATAATCAAATTTAACCTAACCTCGCCTCACCAGGCTTTCCTCCAGCTATTGGCTTTCACACAACACTATACTACTCGATTCCCCCCTCCCCTCCTGTTTCTCCTGCAGGAGGAGCCTGCGAGATGGGGGCTCTGTCCTGGCTGGCTCTGTCTCTCGACAAGACAGTGTGCCGTTGGTGGATCACGTATCGCCATGCAGAACCGTCATAATCGGAGATCGCTCGGACGTGTGATTGTAACGCTTTTTTATTCATTATAATTGTAGTGATAAGACCGCAATGAACGCATCGGGGACGTAATCGACCCGGGTGTAATGTATAACGAACTTTTCCGCGTCCTAAACCGTGGTGTTGTGATCCGTTGTCGTTGACATCACAGCCGGGGGAATCTTTTTTTTTCCTCCATCGCCTCCAACCTGCATGCCCAGGCATGTTCTCTTGTTAGTAAATATACTTCACTAGCTTGAAAAACAAAATCAGCTGATGATGACAACGCGTCTCACCGTTGTACTATAGTTCTGAACCGAACGGTGAAATGGGACTTTTTATAGCCGTACGGATCAAGACTTTTGCTGCCCAATGTGCCCATGACCCCCCCCCCCCCAATGTTACTGCGATCAAAACAATGAAAGCAGTGAGATAGATTAGGCGAGGCGGAAATCATCATCAAAAAGAAAGCATAGTTATGAAGGTTTATAGTCAGACATTGACAGGCAGATATAACAATAAACACAATAAATATGCTATACATCCTATACATCGAATGAAAGCCCTGAATGTGTACTTTTACGAGGAAAATAGTAAACATTGATCCCATGTACAGTTTGTCATAAATTGGATACTGGGTGGATGCACATTGCGCCCACCAGATATAACTGCAGAGAAGACATGGACCTGAACTCAATATTCACAAAATAAGGCCTATAGCGACATATAAATACTATATACCGTATGAAACAGAAGACTCTCTGCTTTCATAAGAAAAAAACTTCTACTGTAGTAATAATAAAAATCACACCCATGTGAAGTGAGTGGTGCAATATGGGACAGAGTTGCACCGCTCACTTCACAGGGGTGTGATTTTTATTATTACTACAGTAGAAGTTTTTTTCTTATGAAAGCAGAGAGTCTTCTGTTTCATACGGTATATAGTATTTATATGTCGCTATAGGCCTTATTTTGTGAATATTGAGGAGTTCACGTCCATGTCTTCTCTGAAGTTATCTGGTGGGCACAAGCTGCATTCAATAACCAATTACTGTCTAACTGTAGATGGGATCAATGTTTACTGTTTTCCTCGTAAAAGTACACATTCAGGGCTTTCATTCGGTGTATAGGATGTATAGGATATTTATTGGGTTCAATTTTATATCTGCCTGTCAATGTCTCTGACTTTAAACCATCCATAACTCTGCTCGCTGTTCAAGATAACCACTTCCAGGCAAATGCAGGTGTTGCAAAAAGGTCAATATCTCCAGAATGGAACATGGTAAAATCAAAATGTATTTTTTTAATTGAAGTGGACAAGTTCAGCTTTCTTTTGATGTAGGCGTGTGATTCTCGCTATAAGAGAACATTTTACTGTGGGCCCCCGAACAAGGCCTTTGTGCAATGTTAAATGGCAGCAACATCCAAATAGGCCTGTTGAGATCTTCCAGCAATCAAAGTGTTAATTGTACTAGTTTCCAACTTATGCTCATATTATGTTATGGAGTGATGTGTTAAGTACTTTCTGATGCCATATAGTTATCAATCCCTGTATCATAACATAACACAAACCTCCTCCATCAGATCAACTATATAGCTCCCATGTGCATATGCAATGACCACTCGAGCCGAGGACGTCTTTATCACAGTGACGATCCTCTGCAGTTCAGCCGGGCCGTGGTCCCAAGGCAGAGCCTCCACATAAGCCAGACAACCCAGACCAGAGTGGGCCAGCCCGGCCTGGATGTTATGGGCAGCGTCGCGGCCATAGTCGTCATCAATAAACACCACCCCAACCCAAGTCCACTCAAACAGCCTCATGATCTGGAGCAGAGCTTCCATCTGAATGAACAAAGAATGGAGGGATATACTCACATAGGCTGTTCACCTACATTGGTACTGTAGGTACAAGTACAGTTTGGAAGGAGGCTACTTCACAGTATATCCTATCCATTTACTGTAGGTACAAGTACAGTTTGGAAGGAGGCTACTTCACAGTATATCCTATCCCTTTTTCAATACTCTATTCTACTACCAAACGTGCATTAAACACTCAGGGCAGGCCCTAAATAGTCCGACTATCGGTATTCAATCAACAACATAGAATATCGACCAGCTCGCAAAACACATTGCATCCGTTGTGAGCTTATATATCTGCTATTTGTGAAAAAGCGAGTGTGTGTGTGTGCGTGCGTGCGTGCGTGCGTGCGTGCGTGCGTGCGTGCTACATCATATGTAATAATAATAATAATAATAAGCATCATCATAATACTTCTTCCACCACTGTTCAAGTAAATCCATGAATCTAATTTGCAGATGTCTAAATGTCGACGCTCCCTTGATACTGTCTATAAAAAACAGCTCTGAGAGGTGATGTGCAATATCAGTTACACTCACTAGATGGAGACATTTGTCAAGTGTGTGGAACATGAACAGCATTGTTGTGTGCAGCAGTTCACCTGGAAGACATTACTTGGGATTGTTCTGAAGAAGGATGGGAAGTTATTCCGGTCACTCAGACAGGAGCAAGTGGCCCAGTAACTTACCTGAAAGAGGCAGAAAACATAACAAAATTATTTTCATTTTAAGGTAAGAAAAGGGCTACCCACAAATTCACCTTTAAAGGAGCATTCAGTGATTTGGGTGATTTGGAAAACCACCCAGTCCGCCCCGGTAACAAAATGTGCACATGCACGCTCTACAGTGGGGGGAAGTGCAACAGGCCAACAGCATGTGCACCAAGGCCCGCCCCCACTCGACCATGATTGGAGGAAGGCCCCACTCATCCTGATTGGATGAAGGTTTTGCCACCCGCCACCAAAACTGAAACTAGGGTTTTTTGACCCCAGGGGCTCACTGGGGACAGGGAGGAACTCCTTATATGGTCAGCACACTCTATAGTAGGGAGGATTATAGGTGCTGCCACACTATGGAAAGAGCCGCGCACGTTCTCGGCTGCGCGCAGCTTAAATTCTGAGTTTTTGGTGGAGCTTCTTTTCCATCCACCAGCTGTCTAAAAACTCAGAATTTAAGCTGCGCAGAGCTTAAGAAGTGCGTGGCTGTCGACCGTTTTGCGCTTAGGTGTGGAAAGGGCTTATCCAGAAAGAAAAAAAGAATAAGTGATATTTGAATTAAGTCAAATCACTGAATATACCTTTAATGGGTTATTTTTATTTTATTTTGTATATATGTCCCCTGCAAGCAGAACACAGCCTGGGAGGAGGAGGAAGAAGAAATAAAGAACACAGTGTCATATTTAGCTTCAAAGAAGCACTGGTAGCCTTTCTGACTTACACTGTGATCTTTTAACCCATTTAGGCCTGAAGTCGACATTTAAAAAAATGTCTTCTAAATTCTGACAGTTTTCTGAAAAGCCTCATGTTTCTGTATCAGTGGTGCTCAATATTTCATGTCAAGGACCCCAAAAATGATATGTACCACCGAAAGAAAGAATATATATTCAAAGATTTGTGCCACATTTTCAAAAATAGCAGACCTACAAGCTCGTAGCGTGCCACTCGGTGGCGCACTACGAGCTTGTAGATCTGCTATTTTTCAATAGCTAAATTATAACAATGTTTAAAACACCAAAAGGGGTTCCCGCCCAAAATGGGTTAACTGAAACACTCACCTCTACCTCATAATGACTGAATACACATATACACTATAGGCTACTATAAAACATGTCAAACATTGGCCATTTTGGCCAAATTGTCAAATATTAAAGAAAGAGGAGAAATTATGATTAGCCGATCTAGAAGCTATATAAATGTATCTGTGGAACGCCTCAACTCTTTCCAAGTGCAGGGTGGGTTCAGATTATTTTGGGAGATCATGGCCTGAACAAGGTTGAGAACCACTGCTGTAAAAGACCAAATACATGATTTATTGTACTGTAGAACAGGGGTAGGCAACCTTAGGCACTGGTGCCAACATTGGCACAGCATAGGGTGATCACTGGCACATTGGTCCCTTTTCCACCAGTTGGTTCCCAATGGGAACCGGTTCAGTTCTTTGTGGTTCTTAGTCCATGAGCCAGAGCTCCAAAATTGGAACGTTAATTATGAATTGAGTGGGCAAAGCCATACCTATATTAGATTGTTATCACCATGAAACTTCCAATTGAGTAGCCTACTTACACGAAGACAATGATTTATTGTATTACACATTTTACATTTTTGAGTGGTGTAAACCACTCCAACAACTGGCTTTGTACCCGTGTTCGTACCAAAAAAATGAGCATGGTTACTATGGTCACTGACATTACGTCAGACCACAGCTGATCAGGCTATATAAGACCTTGCACCACTCAGTTGTGATTTTTAAATATGCAAATGAGGCAATATGTAGGAAAATATGCAAAATAGAAAATATGAAAAAGCTATACAGTGGAAGGGTTATCATGTATTAATTTACTTGTATTGATCCTGTAAACAATTTAATATAGGTCTATTTTTTCCCACCAATTTTGGAGCTCTGGCTCATGGACTATAAACAAAAAAGAACTGAACCGGTTCCCATTGGGAACCAACCGGAGGAAAAGAACTGAACTGGGTCCCATTGGGAACCAACCGGTGGAAAAGAACTGAACCGGTTCCCATTGAGAACCAACCGGTGGAAAATAACTGAACCGGTTCCCATTGGGAACCAACCGGTGGAAAAGAACTGAACCGGTTCCCAGGAACCAACCGGTGGAAAAGAACTGAACCGGTTCCCATTGAGAACCAACCGGTGGAAAAGAACTGAACCGGTTCCCATTGGGAACCAACCGGTGGAAAAGGGGGTCATTGTGTGTGAGAGAGGATTATTTATTTTCTTTTCTTTTAAATTAAATATTCAAAAAAGTTTAGTCGGAAATTAAGTCCAGTCTCATGATCACATCAGTATGCAAATTACATCCTGCATATAATTCCACGTTAATTCAAACACACATTCCTTGGAATCTGACCAGGGAGAGACTCTGGGAGATAGTGGGGTATTCAGTCTAATAATCATACATCCTGATGTGAAATCTGACCAGGGAGAGACTCTGGGAGATAGTGGGTTAGTCAGTCTAATAATCATACATCCTGATGTGAAATCTGACCAGGGAGAGACTCTGGGAGATAGTGGGTTATTCAGTCTAATAATCATACATCCTGATGTGAAATCTGACCAGGGAGAGACTCTGGGAGATAGTGGGTTAGTCAGTCTAATAATCATACATCCTGATGTGAAATCTGACCAGGGAGAGACTCTGGGAGATAGTGGGTTATTCAGTCTAATAATCATACATCCTGATGTGAAATCTGACCAGGGAGAGACTCTGGGAGATAGTGGGTTAGTCAGTCTAATAATCATACATCCTGATGTGAAATCTGACCAGGGAGAGACTCTGGGAGATAGTGGGTTATTCAGTCTAATAATCATACATCCTGATGTGAAAAAATATATATTTCTAACCCATTCTGCATGGGCGGGAACCCCTGTTGGTGTTTCAAGCATTATGTTATACTTTAGCTATTGAAAAATAGCAGATCTACAAGCTCATAGCGCGGCACCAAGTGCCGCGCTATGAGCTTGTAGATCTGCTATTTTTGAAAAATCGTGAAAATGTGGCCCAAATGTGGCCCTGTTGACATCAGGCCTACTGTAAATGGGTTAAAGAAGAAGACAAATAAATAAATACAAACTATTGTATGAGTACCGAACAAAGAATGTTTGCTTTCGCCATCTTGGTTGAAGAAGAGTCTGGGCAATTAAGTTTTAGTCTTAAAAAATGTCTCAATCTTATATTTAGTTTTAGTCAGGCTTAATCTAGTCGTATAGCTCTGAGGTCAACGATTAAAGTGTTGATTGATGATTCAACCTTGATGATTAAACCTTTGAGGGGATTAAGTCCACCCATCAAGCCCATTAGTGTCAACCTCAGACCAAGATGGTCTGATTTTGAATCTGAATGGCTTTGTGTTACTGCTATTGTCCTGGCTCTGTTCTAATTAAGAGCCATTTAGGAGTTTAGCATTTAAGGGTTTGTTTACTATCCTGTTAGGGTTAGGGTTAGGGTCCATGCGTATGGACAATCAAAATCACGGACACTAACTAATAACTATCAAGAAAATAAAAAAAACATGGCACCTAATGTCAAAAGGGTTGCGCCAACCCCTGCTGTAGAACACAACAAAACAAATAAACACCAAATAGGTTGTGCTAGAAGGGGATTCAGGTATGAGCAAACTTACCATGGGCACTCGATACAAACCTAATATTCTAGAGATGGCAATAGAGTTCTCTGAGGTAGCGTCGCCCACAATGCCGAGCACCGGAGGAGAGCCGATGCAGCTCTTGTCCAACCGAAACCGTTTCTCCCTCTCGCTGACCAATGACAATGCTGCACGGAATGCAACGCCGAGCGTGAGGCAGTTGTCATAGATACTGTACCCCAGAGTCACGCCAGGCAGCAGGCTGGGGCTGCTGTTGATCTCACCGATGGCAAACACCATGGTCTGGGCACACCGGAACCCTCGAACGTCAATCCTATAACACACACAAATATCACTGTGACCTCGAATATACATGTATTGTTGTAGAAATGCACAATGTCAACACATCCTGTGTCAAAACATGTTACTTGCTTCTCCAACATGTTAGTCTCATGGCCACCCCATATAAATAACCTTTTCATCCTCGGCACCACCTGAATTACATTGTTACTTTATCCCATTTTGACCTGAGATCAGATTCTAAAAATATACATCCTGACAGTTTTCTGAAAAAGCTATGTTTCTATGTCAGTCGTTCTTCGATTTTTCAAAAATAGCAGACCTACAAGCTCGTAGCGCGCCACTCGGTGGCGCGCTATGAGCTTGTAGATCTGCTATTTTTCAATAGCTAAAGCATAACATAATGCTAACACCAAAAGGGGTTCCCGCTCAAATGGGTTATAGCACCTTTTATCATATTAACGGTACCTAAATATGTAAATCTTTCCCCCAAAGTTACAGTATGTCATGAGGAACACTGGAGAGAATATCTGTTTCCATTAGGTCAGCATTTCTAACATTCACCAAAAACAGGCTTCACAGCTGAGCTTGTAGATCTGCTCGTTTTGGTCAACTGACTTAATTGGTGGGTTATTTTCCCAGCCTGTATAGAGTACAGTACACCAAGCACAGTTTTAGTCGGGTCCGTTTGACTAAGAAAGTGGTTAAAAAAGTGACATGGGTGAATTCCAAATGTTATCAAAGTATTCTGAGGCAACCCTGGACTTGTGTCAAGGGCCAAGGCACCCCTATAAGGTGCCACGGGCCACGGCACCCACTTTGAGAAGCCCTGACCTGTAATCCTCTTGCCTGCTATTATTGATACTCACCCGTAGCAAGTGGGCTCCTGTTGCTCGGAGGTGAAAGACTGCTCGGGGAACACAGAGGAGTAGTGGACCAGAAACAAGCCACCCAGAACAAAGTCGCCCGCTCTGTGCATTCTGCTGAGATTAAACTCTGCCTGTAACTCACAAGAGGAGGACGGGGAGGACGGGGAGGACGGGGAGGACGGGGAGGATGACAAAGAGGAGAACGAAGAGAACAATAACAAGCTCATTAAGTGCATGCATGAACGCAGGTGTGTCTAGAGAAGACCTCATGACTGTCCTGCTCTGTCGGACGTCCCTCCCCCCCTTTCTAAATCCACTGTCCGGTTGCTACATTTTATACGCAGTTCTGTGACGTCCCCTGTGTCACCTTATGGCATTACGTCATCTGTAACAGCGCCCACCTGGGCAGAGGCTGTAAGAGGCAGGGCGTGTCAAAAACATAATAGAAAGAAACAAACAACAAAATATCTTTTCATAGTAACAAAATAATGGTGGTTGTTCTATACCATACATGGGCAATGTATGGGCAATGTGGGGGCCACATGCGGCCCTCAGGTTAATATCAGAATACTGATATATTAATGATTTCAGCTGGTACAATTCCAAGCATGCAAACATGACCCGCTTTTGTATGTCCAATGTGTTTGGATTTAGTTCATGAAGTTAACATAACTATAACTGAATTAATTTGAAATTAAATAAAAAGGTTTTTTTTTTAGGTTATTTGTAAAATTGACAGGATTTCAATTCAAATATAGCAAAAATAGCTTGTAGATCGGCTATTTGTGCTACGACAGTAATATGCAACGTGGCCCTCTGGAGTGAGTGTGGAACTATAGTGGCCCTCTGGAGTGAGTGTGGAACTATAGTGGTCCTCTGGAGTGAGTGTGGAACTATAGTGACCCTCTGGAGTGAGTGTGGAACTATAGTGGCCCTCTGGAGTGAGTGTGGAACTATAGTGGCCCTCTGGAGTGAGTGTGGAACTATAGTGACCCTCTGGAGTGAGTGTGGAACTATAGTGACCCTCTGGAGTGAGTGTGGAACTATAGTGACCCTCTGGAGTGAGTGTGGAACTATAGTGACCCTCTGGAGTGAGTGTGGAACTATAGTGACCCTATCCATCGTCAAAGTTGCACATGTCACATGTTATATATGTTACACATTATATTAATGTGCTCTGTGTGTTCAGCCATGGCCGGGACGGCGAGGCACGACCGAGAGATGGCGCTGGACACCAAGAGACGTCTGTGTGTGAGTTCAGATCCCGTGGAGAGGCTGAGGCTGCAGTGCCTGGCCCGAGGGTCGTCTGGCATCAATGGCCTGGGCAGGTGAGTGTGTACGCGCGTGCCTCCCTCAGGCACAGCAGAGGCGTACATACAGACAGTTGGACTGTGAGGTGACGTGGCAGCCCTCCTCCTCCTCCTCGCCATCCCCCAGGAAGCCTTGGAGGTGTCGGCCGGTGTTGCTGGGCCTGCTGTGTGGCAAAAGGGCACAGGGACTTGTTGTATGGTTAACCCATTCTGGGTTCAGGGAACCCCTTTTGGTGTTTTAAACATTATGTTATAATTTAGCAGATCTACAAACTTGTAGGTCTGCTATTTTTGGAAAATAATGTGGTAATGTGAACACATGTAGCGTCTTTACACTCTAGTGAAATAGTGCCTTTCATATTGAATGTAAACACACAACAGGACTATAAGGTGAGGCAGTCAGGTCACAGCGCTGTAGGGATTCGAACCCTATACCCAGGCGGACGCTCGGATAGTACACATTACTACCAGCGCTTTTGTTGCTCTGCCAAAACCATGCCTTGCATGTGAATTATTTTGTTACGACTGTACTTACACTGTTGTACATGTAGCGGCCCCTATCCCACCCCGATGTCAGAAAACAAGAGGCGCCAGACATCTACCTAGGTCCGTTTAGTGGTTACCCTTAAATAAGAGTTGAATGTTGAGTTGAACAGTATTGACAGCATTTATTGCCTCAGCACAGTATCTGTCAATTAAACACAATACAAACATACAGTTGCAGCGCTGCAATATAGAAAATAAGAAAGAGAGCTCTTGAAATAAAAGGAATGAATTTAATTGTCCTTAAGGGTGTTAAAACCCTTACCCTAATTATTCCCTTTTGTTAAGGGTTGATCCCTAAATCCTTAGTGTGTGTGTGTGTTCAGTTTCTCAGTTCAAGGTGTGTGCGTAGAGACCTCGGGGAGAGGTATTAGTATTAGGCTTGGGCGATATTGATTTTTTGATATCGATATTGATAACGTGAATAATATCGCGATAATCGGTATTATCGGTTTTATTAATAAAACATTAATATATCACACTGACGGGCTGAATTTCCCCTCTCCTCTCCTCTCCTCTCCTCTCAAGTCAAAATGTCCCCTCCCCTCCACTCCCCTCCCCTCTCCAGTCAAAATTTGATTTAAAATATCGCGGTAAACGGTAATATCGGTATATTGCCCAAGCCTAATTAGTATACGTGAGTGAGGGGACTGCTGCTCGGGCAGAGACAGCAGTGGTTCTTATCTGTATCTGTCGATGAAACCGTGAACAGACGGATCCTCTGTAGCTGGTCCTGCGGTTGGCCACACCGCTCCACAACCATGCACAGACGTCGATCACTTCACTGGACTAAGCTCGCCATCAGATTTCAGACTGGGGTTTCTCTGGGTTGTCAAGAAACCAATCTACACATAGTGCAGAATAGCAAATTACTCTGTGTTCTTATGAGACCTCATTAATTTTCTCCCAATATCTTTTAGTATACAGTATAACCAAGAAAGGATATACTTCAAATACAATGAAATAATAATGTACAGTATAGCTACTGATCATAGTAATACATACATGAAATGAAATAGCATAAAATGCAAAAACATATAAATAACATGTCACATTAATTATATGCACAATGAATTTCTTATGTTCACCTGTTAAATGTAACAACCATTTTTAGGCTTTTTAACCTTTTTAATACTCCATTGTTGTAAATTGTATAATCAACTTTACTCCAAGAGTGACTTGAACCATTGAAACCCAAATGGTTGTAATGTAAACACCATATGCTACTGTATGTACAAACTAGTGCTTCTACATGCTACTGCATGTAATGCTGACTGGTTTAGCACAATACAAACTCGGACTCATTACATAACATGCAAATCACACCACCACTCAATATACAAATAAAACGTTGTCTTATAAAGCAGCATATACTTTGTTTACATTCAGACCCATGGCTTTGTACAACTAGCCACAGTTGAATAATACATGTTCATATAGTTAACATAGTAAAACATTCACCATAAAAGCCAAAATCGCGACAGAGTCAGCTATTCATTCATTACTAACTATTTCACAGACCTTGATGTGACTGTTAGCTGTGGTAAACAAAGTGATGATGAATGACACGACACGAAACACACACACGTAGGATGTAGCTCTTCTCACAACATTGACGACACAGGTCAAAATAATAAACACATAAACAATCAACAAATTACGTCGCAATACATAATATTGATCAAACAAAGAAATACAAAACATGTAGAAATGCGCGATGCGCAGGTGAACGTGTCCGTCAAAACACCACAATACAACACAACAAAGATAACTCTCAAATAATAATACCTCGTTGGCCGCTTGTTGTGTAAAGAGGTTCTTGATGCTTCTTGAGTTTCATACAGTCCTTTGAATGTCCTTTTGACCGTGTTTAATAACTTTAAACAGTTCAAACACACTACTCTGCTGCGAGTGTGCTTCCTTGTGCAGACCAGAGTCTGAATGAGTGAGAGAAATGTTTGTACCACCTGTGTGCAATGCCAGGCAATCATGCATCAATCAGTCAATCAATCATGGTCCAGTGTTGCTACTGACAGACAGGGAACTTGGTTCTGCCTCAGAAAGTTATCATCACATCATGTTTACATTTTTAACCTCATATGAAATCAATTATGAACCACATATTTATTATTGTATCATGACATTATTATGAATTATGCTTTATGAACTTATGACCATGAATTGTTGTATTTTAGCTATTTTAGTCTTTTTAAAGTAAGCATTTTAATAGCAGCACTTACATAGGAAGTCAGAGAAACGAATCAAAGAAAAGACCGTCATCTGCCAGTGGAATTCAGAACAGCGCCACAGCCCATCCACATGTATGAAGGCATATGCCTCTCCCCTCCTCTCCTCTCCTCTCTTTTTGAATGAACAGACAAAACACAAAACACAACATGTTCATTAATGTTATTCTTCACAAACTAGACATTTTATTCATATTTAGAAAATGCAGAATCCAATGGCGTCGGTCTGGGCTCTCCACGCCGTTTGCAAAGGTCAATGGTCAGCAAAAAGACTGCCTCCTCTCTCCCCTCTCTCCACAGAAGTGAAAACAGACAAAACACACCTTTAAAATATGTTCCCTAACCCTATTCTTCGCAAACGAGACATTTTATTCATATTTAGAGCGTCCCAAATTCAATGGGGCCGGTCTCGACTTTCCAGGACGTTTGCAAAGGTCAAAGGTCAGCCGAAAGACTGCCACGGTGACCTTTGGGCCAAATGCCTTAACAATTAAGTGATAGATATTTTTTTAAATATGTAACACCCCCGAATATCCATATTCAGGCCATGGCGAATAAAATGGCGTTGGTCTCGATTTTGTGGGACTCTTCCAAGCGTCCGATAAAGGGAACTACACTGCAATGCTAGGCCTCGGGTCAGATTTGAGGTTCCCGAGGTCGCAGAAAAAAACTCAGACCATCACGAAGATCGGCTCGTCGCCGCGATCGCAGAGGTGTTCGGCCCATCCCGAACAGACTTACGATCGTCGTCATAGGCGCGCGTGAACGTCAAACTTTGCTTCACTGGAACGCCACGACGGTGAGGCCTTCCGGGATGATTTTCGGATATGTTATAGAGCTCCCGGAGACGCACGCATGGATCTATAGAACGTCCTCGGGCGACCTTTCTAAGAGGCACGGTCTCGTTTCACTTTTTCAGCCAGGACGCTGTTAGAGTCTATGGGTCTATGACGTGTCTGCATGCACAGAGCCAAAGTGAAGGACGTTTTGTACGACTGTCGGAGGCGTACGTCCGAGACACCTACCCGTTCGTCTCGGCTGGCTCTCCGACATATCCGAACGTCGGACCGTGATGTTTTATCGTTGGCGCGTTGTCGCGCGTCAAAGTCGGCAATTTGTAGGCGTTCGTTCAAGGCTACCGCCGCGGCCGTATGTCCGTTTGGCCCGAAACCTATACGGCTGCGATCGGGGCCGCGACCCGGCTGCGGTGATGGTCTCGGATTTGTCCTGCGACTTTCGCGTCAAAGTCGCAAATTTCGAGGCTTTCGTGCAGGGCTACTGTCGCGACCGTATGTCCGTTTGGCCCAAACCCTATACGGCTGCGATCGGGGCCGCGGCCCGGTTGCGGTGATGGTCTCGGATTTGTTCTGTCGAATTTCGCGACTTTTCTCGCTAACTTACTTTGTGGGAGCAGTTTATGCTAATGAAGGGCGTGGTTACGGCTACTTTGTGGGTGTGGGTTATGCAAATGTGATGGGCGTGGTTTCGGCTACTTTGTGGGTGTGGTATATGCAAATTAGTGGGTGTCGCTTATGTAAATTAGTGGGTGTCACCCCGCCTACTTTGTGGGAGTGGTTTATGCAAATGAAGGGCGTGGTTCCTGCTACTTTGTGGGTGTGGGCTATGCAAATTAGTTGGTGTCGCTTATGCAAATGAGTGGGTGTCGCCCGCCTACATTGTTGGAGCGGTTTATGCAAATGAAGGGCGTGTTTCGGCTACTTTGTGGGATTGGCTTATGCAAATGATGGGGAGTGGTATGCAAATGAAGGTGCGTGGTATGCAAATGAAGGGGCATGGTATGCAAATGAAGGGGAGTGGTATGCAAATGAAGGGGAGTGGTATGCAAATGAAGGTGCGTGGTATGCAAATTAAGGGGAGTGGTATGCAAATGAAGGGGCATGGTTCCGGCTACTTTGTGGGATTAGTTTATGCAAATGAAGGTGCGTGGTATGCAAATGAAGGGGAGTGGTATGCAAATGAAGGGGAGTGGTATGCAAATGAAGGTGCGTGGTATGCAAATGAAGGGGAGTGGTATGCAAATGAAGGGGCATGGTTCCGGCTACTTTGTGGGATTAGTTTATGCAAATGAAGGTGCGTGGTATGCAAATGAAGGTGCGTGGTGTGCAAATGAAGGGGAGTGGTATGCAAATGAAGGGGAGTGGTATGCAAATGAAGGGGCATGGTTCCGGCTACTTTGTGGAATTAGTTTATGCAAATGAAGGTGCGTGGTATGCAAATGAAGGGGAGTGGTATGCAAATGAAGGGGCATGGTTCTGGCTACTTTGTGGAATTAGTTTATGCAAATGAAGGTGCGTGGTATGCAAATGAAGGGGCATGGTTCCGGCTGCTTTGTGGAATTAGTTTATGCAAATGAAGGTGCGTGGTATGCAAATGAAGGGGCATGGTTACGGCTGCTTTGTGGAATTAGTTTATGCAAATGAAGGGGAGTGGTATGCAAATGAAGGGGCATGGTTCCGGCTACTTTGTGGAATTAGTTTATGCAAATGAAGGGGCGTGGTATGCAAATTAAGGGGCATGGTTCCGGCTACTCTGTGGAATTAGTTTATGCAAATGAAGGGGCGTGGTATGCAAATGAAGGGGCATGGTTCCGGCTACTTTGTGGGATTAGTTTATGCAAATGAAGGGGCGTGGTATGCAAATGAAGGGGCGTGGTATGCAAATGAAGGGGCATGGTATGCAAATGAAGGGGAGTGGTATGCAAATGAAGGGGCATGGTTCCGGCTACTTTGTGGAATTAGTTTATGCAAATGAAGGTGCGTGGTATGCAAATGAATGGGCGTGGTATGCAAATGAATGGGCGTGGTCTGCAAATTAAGGGGAGTGGTATGCAAATGAAGGGCGTGTTTCGGCTACTTTGTGGGATAGGCTTATGCAAATGAAGGTGCGTGGCATGCAAATGAAGGGGAGTGGTATGCAAATGAAGGTGCGTGGTATGCAAATGAAGGGGAGTGGTATGCAAATGAAGGTGCATGGTATGCAAATGAAGGGCATGTTTCTGCTACCTTGTGGGATTGGCTTATGCAAATGAAGGTGCGTGGTATGCAAATTAAGGGGAGTGTTATGCAAATGAAGGGGCATGGTTCCGGCTACTTTGTGGGATTAGTTTATGCAAATGAAGGGGCGTGGTATGCAAATGAAGGGGCGTGGTATGCAAATGAAGGGGCATGGTATGCAAATGAAGGGGAGTGGTATGCAAATGAAGGTGCGTGGTATGCAAATGAAGGTGCGTGGTATGCAAATGAAGGGGAGTGATATGCAAATGAAGGGGAGTGGTATGCAAATGAAGGGGCATGGTTCCGGCTACTTTGTGGAATTAGTTTATGCAAATGAAGGTGCGTGGTATGCAAATGAAGGGGCATGGTTCCGGCTGCTTTGTGGAATTAGTTTATGCAAATGAAGGTGCGTGGTATGCAAATGAAGGAGCATGGTATGCAAATGAAGGGGAGTGGTATGCAAATGAAGGTGTGTGGTATGCAAATGAAGGGGCATGGTATGCAAATGAAGGGGAGTGCTATGCAAATGAAGGGCGTGTTTCGGCTACTTTGTGGGATCGGCTTATGCAAATGAAAGGGCGTAGTATGCAAATGAAGGTGCGTGGTATGCAAATGAAGGGGAGTGGTATGCAAACGAAGGGCGTGGCGACACCCACTAATTTGCATAAGCGACACCCACTAATTTGCATAGCCCTCACCCACAAAGTAGCCGAAACAACGCCCTTCAAATTTTCATAACCCACTCCCACAAAGTAGCGGGAACCACGCCCCTTCATTTGCATACCACTCCCCTTCATTTGCATACCACGCCCCTTCATTTGCATACCACACTCCTTCATTTGCACAAGCCAATCCCACATAGTAACCGAAACACGCCCTTCATTTGCATACCAGTCCCCTTCATTTGCATACCATACCCCTTCATTTGCATAAACCAATCACACAAAGTAGCCGACACATGCCCTTAATTTGCATACCACTCCCCTTCATTTGCATATCACGCACCTTCATTTGCATACCACTCCCCTTCATTTGCATACCACTCCCCTTAATTTGCATAAACTAATCCCACAAAGTAGCCGGAACATGCCCTTCATTTGCATACCACTCCCCTTCGTTTGCATACCATGCCCCTTAATTTGCATACCATGCCCCTTCATTTGCATACCACGCACCTTCATTTGCATACCACTCCCCTTAATTTGCATGCCACGCCCCTTCATTTGCATAAACTAATCCCACAAAGTAGCCGAAACATGCCCTTCATTTGCATACCACTCCCCTTCATTTGCATACCATGTCCCTTCATTTGCATACCATGCCCCTTCATTTGCATACCACGCACCTTCATTTGCATACCACTCCCCTTCATTTGCATACCACTCCCCTTCATTTGCATACCATGCCCCTTCATTTGCATACCACGCACCTTCATTTGCATACCACTCCCCTTAATTTGCATGCCACGCCCCTTCATTTGCATAAACTAATCCCACAAAGTAGCCGAAACATGCCCTTCATTTGCATACCACTCCCCTTCATTTGCATACCATGCCCCTTCATTTGCATACCATGCCCCTTCATTTGCATACCACGCACCTTCATTTGCATACCATGCCCCTTCATTTGCATACCACGCACCTTCATTTGCATACCACTCCCCTTAATTTGCATACCATACCCCTTCATTTGCATAAGCAAATCCCACAAAGTAGCCGAAACCACTCCCCTTCATTTGCATAAGCCACTCCCACAAAGTATTCGAAACCACACCCACAAAGTAGGTGGGACGCAGCCCACTAATTTGCATAAGCAAAATGTGAGGTGTGTGTGTGTGTGTGTGTGTGTTTAGTAGGCATGCCGCGGTTTACCGAATTTCGGTAATACCGCGACAGGAACAGCCACGGTGTTGATACCGTGAGATTTCCGAGCTTACGGTATTTTAATACAGCGTTGGTGGGCGGCGCATGCTGCGCGCATGTAGTGCAACTCCACTCCCAGACTAAGGCAAAACATTTATTTTCACCACACAGCTGCAGTAGATTGAAAAGTTGCTTCCTACCTTTGAGTTAGTGTTGCTGAAAGACACCCAGATCCAATTGTATATTCCATATTTCCACATGTACTAAACTAAAAGTGTGAACTGTCAAGTGTCAACACAGAGGCATGCAGTTGTGAGCATGCGCAGATTGCACTACAGTGTGCAGGGTACAAAACGGTCATTAGGGGGAGCCATAGTACAGTGAAATACAGTGGGGAATAGCTATTGATTCATTGATTGAATACTTTATTGGCAGAAATGTAATCAGTATAGGGTACAGTCAAACACATGTCCAAAGGGATCACTGAAAAAAGTCCTTGCAGTCTTGTTTCCATTCGGTCCTGGGTAATCAATTCATAATCATGACAAGTCACATGACAAATAACAAAATTAAAATTATCATAAAAGGTCAAAATAAAAAAATAAGATATGTAGGCCTACATATAGGTTTTCAATACCGGCACCGTACCGTACTGTACAATCTCATACCGTGGCATGCCTAGTGTGTAGTAGTAGTAGTAGTAGTAGTAGTAGTAGTAGTAGAAGAACAACATACGAGATGATGCCTGATCTTCTGACATCCATAGTTGGTTGACTGGATGGCGTTGTCCTCACCTGGAGAGAAATGCCCCCGGAAATATGATCCATCCATCCATCCATCCATTTTTTTATTTTTTTATGTATTCATTCATTCATTCATTCATTCATTCCCCCCGGAAATAAATAAATAAACAAGGATAATCATCCATCCATGTGTGACAATTGTTTGACACACATCATGTCATGTCATGTCAAGTCATGTCTGTCTATAGCAAGAGGTGGGGGGGGGGGGGGCCGCCAAAGCATATTTTAGACTGATTCAGTATTGACCATATTAAGCCAGGTATCACGGCAGACAGCACTAATATAATAAACAAACGTGAACGGAGCACTGCTGCCAACATAGTACACGCATATAGTGGCCATACTGGCATACTCACCATAGCCTGGTCAAGGTTTCCCCCTGGTGGACGTGTCATTTCCAATTATTGCCACCGCGAGAGCCCCGGGAGCGCGTCCGGGACGGCGGCCCGGTTCGAACGAGATTCCCCCCGTCCGAAACGGACAAGGGACGGCCGAGATAGGGCCGGGGACCCCCGCGGACCCCCTCCGCGGACCCCCTCCGCGGACCCCCGCGGACCCCCTCCGCGGACCCCCGGCGGACCCCCGGCCCTATGGAGGGGCCGGGATTGATTTATCCTTAGTCCTTATTCCTTGTCTTGACTTTTGACTTGTTGACTAAAAGGTAAAGAGTGATTTATTTTGATTTATTCTGGATCCTTAGTCCTTGGACCGAGGACACGAATCTTGACTTGTCCCGAACCAGCGTCCTCTCACACCATCAGCAACTGCCAGAACCACTGAGCCATCGTGGAATACTTTTAAACATGGATTTTGGGTAATTTTATCTTTTAGTTTTTTTGGAAGGAAGGGAAGAAAAAAATAAAAAAGTCTATTTTACCAATGCAAAGGGTGAAATATTGTCATAATGTACGTTGTGTTTGTTTTGGAAAGGAAAAACTGTTTTAATGTACTTTTTAGTGACGTTAGGGTAGATTTTGTTTAACAGTACTTGTGAGGACTCTCTCTCTCACACACACACACCAGAGACTGGCAGCTGATTGGCTCATTCAGGGTTGCCAGGTTGGTGGCTGTCAGGTTGTCTAATGCCTGCTGCCTTGTGTGTGTGTGTGTGTGTGTGTGTGTGAACCAGCTACACTGGCATTTAAACACATTCATATTGTAACTGTTGCCACTATAGGTGATATAGTTTGCTTTATTCCTAAAAGGTCCAAGTTCATAATGAAGAAGTTCATAATTAAGTCACATTTACGTTTAAAACATTATTTCATGTATTTGTGTCAAGTTGTTGTAATGCTTTTATTTTGAAGAGTCAAAGTCATGTTCCGTGTCTCGTTTGGTCTGCTCATGTAAATTGGGTACACAGGTTGCTAGCAGCAGCAGGTTGCAGCAGCTCCTTTTGCACTGGTCACACAAAGAGACTAAGTTACAAGAGACTGTCATAAGAAAGGTTATAAGGACCTAAGACTGAAGAGATTCCATTCTTTGTTATTTGCACGCAGCAGCCAACGAGGTATTTGTTGTTTGTTTTATGTCTGTATTTTACTTTGGTAAAATGTTTGCATCTACATGCTGTGCATGTCATGTCGTATTTATGTTAATTGTAACGTGCTTGTTTTATTGTATTGTTTATAGTTTTCACGGTGAATTTGGAGGATCCACAAGTCTTCAAATAAATCAGTTTCAAGGAAACCACTTGTGTCTGTCTGTGCTCGGAGGGAGTTACACATATAATATGACAGCACCACACACACACACACACACACACACCGAGGGATTGCCTAAAACACATTAAAACACTCAAACATTCCAGGTGACTAAAATGTGACTAAATGAAAACTATTCAAGGGACTGAAATGAGTTTGCTGCCAAAAACACAACACTGCATGATGTCACCTCCGTTCTTTATTTCCCCAGACAGCAGACACGGTCCCCACAGGACAGGTCAGGTCAAAGGTCATTCCGACTGACAGACAGACAGAGAGTCAGTCGGTCAGAAACTCAGCGAGTCACTCGATTGATTCATTTACAAACACACAAGTTGTGTGTGTGTGTGTGTGTGTGTGTGTGTGTGTGTGTGTGTGTGTGTGTGTGTGTGTGTGTGTGTGTGTGTGTGTGTGTGTGTGTGTGTGTGTGTGTGTGTGTGTGTGTGTGTGTGCGCGCGCGTAAATGGTGCATTTATATAGCGCCTTTATCCAAGGCGCTTTACATAGATTGTGCATTACATTCACCCATACACCGATTTCGGCGGAAGCCATGCAAGGTACCAACCAGCACATCGGGAGCAATTTGGGGTTCAGTGTCTTGCCCAAGGACACTTTGACATGTAGACAGGAGGAGCCGGGATTCCAACCGCCGACCCATGGATCATTGGACGACCTGCTCTACCTCCTGAGCCACAGCCGCCCCATACACCGCGCGTATGTGTGTCAAGACATTTTATTAGCAACTACACACACCTGTTGCAAGGTCCCCTTTTGGTGTTTTAAACGTTTACTGGGGACCCCCTGGAAATCCCACAAGGGCCCCTGGTGGTCCACGGACCCTGAATTGAGAAGCACTGGTATACATTCTAAACATTTGTATTCAGTCTTCTTTTATAAATGTCATTTTAAACGTGAAAACAGACTGCGCTGCTGTCTAGTCGTGTTCAAACCATTGTGATGTTTGTTGCATTACCTACGTTTACTGGTGACCCCCTGGACAACCCACAATGGCCCCTGGGGGTCACCGGACCCCGAATTGAGAAGCACTGGCATACATTCTAAGCATTTATGCTCAGTTAGCTTTTATAAATGTCACTTTAAACGTGAAAACAGACTGCCCTGCTGTCTAGTCGTGTTCAAACCATTGTGATGTTGTATTACCTACGTTTACTGGGGACCCCCTGGACAACCCCCAATGGCCCCTGGGGGTCACCGGACCCCGAATTGAGAAGCACTGGCATACATTCTAAGACAGACATGTCTGTCTGTCTAAAATAGCAGATCTACAAGCGCGTAGCGCGGCACCAAGTGCCGCGCTACGAGCTTGTAGGTCTGCTATTTTGGGGGCCACTGTCTGTCTGTCTGTCTGTCTGTCTGACAATCTGTCTTGTCTGTCTGTCTGTCTAAAATAGCAGATCTACAAGCTCGTAGCGCGTCACCGAGTGCCGCGCTACGAGCTTGTAGGTCTGCTATTTTGGGGGCCACTGTCTGTCTGTCTGTCTGTCTGTCTAAAATAGCAGATCTACAAGCGCGTAGCGCGGCACCGAGTGCCGCGCTACGAGCTTGTAGGTCTGCTATTTTTGGGGGCCACTGTCTGTCTGTCTGTCTGACAATCTGTCTTGTCTGTCTGTATGTCTAAAATAGCAGATCTACAAGCTCGTAGCGCGGCACTAGTCTGCTATTTGGGGGCCTCTGTCTGTCTGTCTGTCTAAAATAGCAGATCTACAAGCTCGTAAGTGCCGCGCTACGAGCTTGTAGGTCTGCTATTTTGGGGGCCACTGTCTGTCTGTCTGTCTGTCTAACAATCTGTCTTGTCTGTCTGTCTGTCGTCTGTCTGTCTGTCTAAAATAGCAGACCTACAAGCTCGTAGCGCGGCACCGAGTGCCGCGCTACGAGCTTGTAGGTCTGCTATTTTTGGGGGCCACTGTCTGTCTGTCTGGCTGTCTGTCTGACAGTCTAAAATAGCAGACCTACAAGCTCGTAGCGCGCCACTTGTAGGTCTGCTATTAAATAGCAGACCTACAAGCTCGTAGCGCGCCACTTAGGTCTGCTATTTTTGAAAAATAGCAGACCTACAAGCTCGTAGCGCGCCACTCGGTGGCGCGCTATGAGCTTGTAGATCTGCTATTTTTCAATTGCTAAAGCATACATAATGCTTTTGAAAGTGAAATATCCCTTTAATTGTACTAGTTTCCAACTTATGCTCATATTATGTTATGGAGTGATGTGTTAAGTACTTTCTGATGCCATATAGTTATCAATCCCTGTATCATAACATAACACAAACCTCCTCCATCAGATCAACTATATAGCTCCCATGTGCATATGCAATGACCACTCGAGCCGAGGACGTCTTTATCACAGTGACGATCCTCTGCAGTTCAGCCGGGCCGTGGTCCCAAGGCAGAGCCTCCACATAAGCCAGACAACCCAGACCAGAGTGGGCCAGCCCGGCCTGGATGTTATGGGCAGCGTCGCGGCCATAGTCGTCATCAATAAACACCACCCCAACCCAAGTCCACTCAAACAGCCTCATGATCTGGAGCAGAGCTTCCATCTGAATGAACAAAGAATGGAGGGATAAACTCACATAGGATGGAGGGATATACTCACATAGGATGGAGGGATATACTCACATAGGCTGTTCACCTACATTGGTACTGTAGGTACAAGTACAGTTTGGAAGGAGGCTACTTCACAGTATATCCTATCCATTTTTCAATACTCTATTCTACTACCAAACGTGCATTAAACACTCAGGGCAGGCCCTAAATAGTTCGACTATCGGTATTCAATCAACAACATAGAATATCGACCAGCTCGCAAAACACATTGCATCCGTTGTGAGCTTATATATCTGCTATTTGTGAAAAAGCGAGTGTGTGTGTGTGTGTGTGTGTGTGTGTGTGTGTGTGTGTGTGCGTGCGTGCGTGCGTGCGTGCGTGCGTGCGTTATACATCATATGTAATAACAATAATAATAATAATAATAATAAGCATCATCATAATACTTCTTCCACCACTGTTCAAGTAAATCCATGAATCTAATTTGCAGATGTCTAAATGTCGACGCTCCCTTGATACTGTCTATAAAAACCAGCTCTGAGAGGTGATGTGCAATATCAGTTACACTCACTAGATGGAGACATTTGTCAAGTGTGTGGAACATGAACAGCATTGTTGTGTGCAGCAGTTCACCTGGAAGACATTACTTGGGATTGTTCTAAAGAAGGATGGGAAGTTATTCCGGTCACTCAGACAGGAGCAAGTGGCCCAGTAACTTACCTGAAAGAGGCAGAAAACATAACAAAATTATTTTCATTTTAAGGTAAGAAAAGGGCTACCCACAAATTCACCTTTAAAGGAGCATTCAGTGATTTGGGTGATTTGGAAAACCACCCAGTCCGCCCCGGTAACAAAATGTGCACATGCACGCTCTACAGTGGGGGGAAGTGCAACAGGCCAACAGCATGTGCACCAAGGCCCGCCCCCACTCGACCATGATTGGAGGAAGGCCCCACTCATCCTTATTGGATGAAGGTTTTGCCACCCGCCACCAAAACTGAAACTAGGGTTTTTTGACCCCAGGGGCTCACTGGGGACAGGGAGGAACTCCTTATATGGTCAGCACACTCTATAGTAGGGAGGATTATAGGTGCTGCCACACTATGGAAAGAGCCGCACACGTTCTCGGCTGCGCGCAGGTTAAATTCTGAGTTTTTGGTGGAGCTTCTTTTCCATCCACCAGCTGTCTAAAAACTCGGAATTTAAGCTGCGCAGAGTTTAAGAAGTGCGTGGCTGTCGACCGTTTTGCGCTTAGGTGTGGAAAGGGCTTATCCAGAAAAAAAAAAGAATAAGTGATGGAAGGAAGAAGAAGAAATAAAGAAAACAGTGTCATATTTAGCTTCAAAGAAGCACTGGTAGCCTTTCTGACTTACAATGTGGTCTTTTAACTGAAACACTCACCTCTACCTCATAATGACTGAATACACATATACACTATAGGCTACTATAAAACATGTCAAACATTGGCCATTTTGGCCAAATTGTCAAATATTAAAGAAAGAGGAGAAATTATGATTAGCCGATCTAGAAGCTATATAAATGTATCTGTGGAACGCCTCAACTCTTTCCAAGTGCAGGGTGGGTTCAGATTATTTTGGGAGATCATGGCCTGAACAAGGTTGAGAACCACTGCTGTAAAAGACCAAATACATGATGTATTGTACTGTAGAACAGGGGTAGGCAACCTTAGGCACTGGTGCCAACATTGGCACAGCATAGGGTGATCACTGGCACATTGGTCCCTTTTCCACCAGTTGGTTCCCAATGGGAACCGGTTCAGTTCTTTGTGGTTCTTAGTCCATGAGCCAGAGCTCCAAAATTGGAACGTTAATTATGAATTGAGTGGGCAAAGCCATACCTATATTAGATTGTTATCACCATGAAACTTCCCCAATTGAGTAGCCTACTTACACGAAGACAATGATTTATTGTATTACACATTTTACATTTTTGAGTGGTGTAAACCACTCCAACAACTGGCTTTGTACCCGTGTTCGTACCAAAAAAATGAGCATGGTTACTATGGTCACTGACATTACGTCAGACCACAGCTGATCAGGCTATATAAGACCTTGCACCACTCAGTTCACACGGGTGTGATTTCTAAATATGCAAATGAGGCAATATGTAGGAAAATATGCAAAATAGAAAATATGAAAAAGCTATACAGTGGAAGGGTTATCATGTATTAATTTACTTGTATTGATCCTGTAAACAATTTAATATAGGTCTAGTTTTTCCCACCAATTTTGGAGATCTGGCTCATGGACTATAAACAAAAAAGAACTGAACCGGTTCCCATTGGGAACCAACCGGTGGAAAAGAACTGAACCGGTTCCCATTGGGAACCAACCGGTGGAAAAGAACTGAACCGGTTCCCAGGAACCAACCGGTGGAAAAGAACTGAACCGGTTCCCATTGGGAACCAACCGGTGGAAAAGAACTGAACCGGTTCCCAGGAACCAACCGGTGGAAAAGAACTGAACCGGTTCCCATTGGGAACCAACCGGTGGAAAAGAACTGAACCGGTTCCCATTGAGAACCAACCGGTGGAAAAGAACTGAACCGGTTCCCAGGAACCAACCGGTGGAAAAGAACTGAACCGGTTCCCATTGGGAACCAACCGGTGGAAAAGAACTGAACCGGTTCCCAGGAACCAACCGGTGGAAAAGAACTGAACCGGTTCCCATTGGGAACCAACCGGTGGAAAAGAACTGAACCGGTTCCCATTGGGAACCAACCGGTGGAAAATAACTGAACCGGTTCCCATTGGGAACCAACCGGTGGAAAATAACTGAACCGGTTCCCAGGAACCAACCGGTGGAAAAGAACTGAACCGGTTCCCATTGGGAACCAACCGGTGGAAAAGGGGGTCATTGTGTGTGAGAGAGGATTATTTATTTTCTTTTCTTTTAAATTAAATATTTAAAAAAGTTTAGTCGGAAATTAAGTCCAGTCTCATGATCACATCAGTATGCAAATTACATCCTGCATATAATTCCACGTTCATTCAAACACACATTCCTTGGAATCTGACCAGGGAGAGACTCTGGGAGATAGTGGGTTATTCAGTCTAATAATCATATATCCTGATGTGAAATCTGACCAGGGAGAGACTCTGGGAGATAGTGGGTTATTCAGTCTAATAATCATACATCCTGATGTGAAAAAATATATATGTCTAACCCATTCTGCATGGGCGGGAACCCCTGTTGGTGTTTCAAGCATTATGTTATACTTTAGCTATTGAAAAATAGCAGATCGTGAAAATGTGGCCCAAATGTGGCCCTGTTGACATCAGGCCTACTGTAAATGGGTTAAAGAAGAAGACAAATAAATAAATATTGCCATGTGTTAGGGTTAGGGTTAGGGTTAGGGTCCATGCGTATGGACAATCAAAATCACGGACACTAACTAATAACTATCAAGAAAATAAAAAAAACATGGCACCTAATGTCAAAAGGGTTGCGCCAACCCCTGCTGTAGAACACAACAAAACAAATAAACACCAAATAGGTTGTGCTAGAAGGGGATTCAGGTATGAGCAAACTTACCATGGGCACTCGATACAAACCTAATATTCTAGAGATGGCAATAGAGTTCTCTGAGGTAGCGTCGCCCACAATGCCGAGCACCGGAGGAGAGCCGATGCAGCTCTTGTCCAACCGAAACCGTTTCTCCCTCTCGCTGACCAATGACAATGCTGCACGGAATGCAACGCCGAGCGTGAGGCAGTTGTCATAGATACTGTACCCCAGAGTCACGCCAGGCAGCAGGCTGGGGCTGCTGTTGATCTCACCGATGGCAAACACCATGGTCTGGGCACACCGGAACCCTCGAACGTCAATCCTATAACACACACAAATATCACTGTGACCTCGAATATACATGTATTGTTGTAGAAATGCACAATGTCAACACATCCTGTGTCAAAACATGTTACTTGCTTCTCAAACATGTTAGTCTCATGGTCACCCCATATAAATAACCTTTTCATCCTCGGCACCACCTGGATTACATTGTTACTTTATCCCATTTTGACCTGAGATCAGATTCTAAAAATATACATCCTGACAGTTTTCTGAAAAAGCTATGTTTCTATGTCAGTCGTTCTTCGATTTTTCAAAAATAGCAGACCTACAAGCTCGTAGCGCGCCACTCGGTCAGAAGCCCTGACCTGTAATCCTCTTGCCTGCTATTATTGATACTCACCCGTAGCAAGTGGGCTCCTGTTGCTCGGAGGTGAAAGACTGCTCGGGGAACACAGAGGAGTAGTGGACCAGAAACAAGCCACCCAGAACAAAGTCGCCCACTCTGTGCATTCTGCTGAGATTAAACTCTGCCTGTAACTCACAAGAGGAGGACGGGGAGGACGGGGAGGACGGGGAGGACGACAAAGAGGAGAACGAAGAGAACAATAACAAGCTCATTAAGTGCATGCATGAACGCAGGTGTGTGTCTAGAGAAGACCTCATGACTGTCCTGCTCGGTCGGACGTCCCTCCCCCCCTTTCTAAATCCACTGTCCGGTTGCTACATTTTATACGCAGTTCTGTGACGTCCCCTGTGTCACCTTATGGCATTACGTCATCTGTAACAGCGCCCACCCGGGCAGAGGCTGTAAGAGGCAGGGCGTGTCAAAAACATAATAGAAAGAAACAAACAACAAAATATCTTTTCATAGTAACAAAATAATGGTGGTTGTTCTATACCATACATGGGCAATGTATGGGCAATGTGGGGGCCACATGCGGCCCTCAGGTTAATATCAGAATACTGATATATTAATGATTTCAGCTGGTACAATTCCAAGCATGCAAACATGACCCGCTTTTGTATGTCCAATGTGTTTGGATTTAGTTCATGAAGTTAACATAACTATAACTGAATTAATTTGAAATTAAATAAAAAGGTTTTCTTTTTAGGTTATTTGTAAAATGTACAGGATTTCAATTCAAATATAGCAAAAATAGCTTGTAGATCGGCTATTTTTGCTACGAAAGTAATATGCAACGTGGCCCTCTGGAGTGAGTGTGGAACTATAGTGGCCCTCTGGAGTGAGTGTGGAACTATAGTGACCCTCTGGAGTGAGTGTGGAACTATAGTGGCCCTCTGGAGTGAGTGTGGAACTATAGTGACCCTCTGGAGTGAGTGTGGAACTATAGTGGCCCTCTGGAGTGAGTGTGGAACTATAGTGACCCTCTGGAGTGAGTGTGGAACTATAGTGACCCTCTGGAGTGAGTGTGGAACTATAGTGACCCTATCCATCGTCAAAGTTGCACATGTCACATGTTATATATGTTACACATTATATTAATGTGCTCTGTGTGTTCAGCCATGGCCGGGACGGCGAGGCACGACCGAGAGATGGCGCTGGACGCCAAGAGACGTCTGTGTGTGAGTTCAGATCCCGTGGAGAGGCTGAGGCTGCAGTGCCTGGCCCGAGGGTCGTCTGGCATCAATGGCCTGGGCAGGTGAGTGTGTACGCGTGCGTGTGTGTGCGCGCGTGCCTCCCTCAGGCACAGCAGAGGCGTACATACAGACAGTTGGACTGTGAGGTGACGTGGCAGCCCTCCTCCTCCTCCTCGCCATCCCCCAGGAAGCCTTGGAGGTGTCGGCCGGTGTTGCTGGGCCTGCTGTGTGGCAAAAGGGCACAGGGACTTGTTGTATGGTTAACCCATTCTGGGTTCAGGGAACCCCTTTTGGTGTTTTAAACATTAGGTTATAATTTAGCAGATCTACAAACTTGTAGGTCTGCTATTTTTGGAAAATAATGTGGTAATGTGAACACATGTAGCGTCTTTACACTCTAGTGAAATAGTGCCTTTCATATTGAATGTAAACACACAACAGGACTATAAGGTGAGGCAGTCAGGTCACAGCGCTGTAGGGATTTGAACCCTATACCCAGGCGGACGCTCGGATAGTACACATTACTACCAGCGCTTTTGTTGCTCTGCCAAAACCATGCCTTGCATGTGAATTATTTTGTTACGACTGTACTTACACTGTTGTACATGTAGCGGCCCCTATCCCACCCCGATGTCAGAAAACAAGAGGCGCCAGACATCTACCTAGGTCCGTTTAGTGGTTACCCTTAAATAAGAGTTGAATGTTGAGTTGAACAGTATTGACAGCATTTATTGCCTCAGCACAGTATCTGTCAATTAAACACAATACAAACATACAGTTGCAGCGCTGCAATATAGAAAATAAGAAAGAGAGCTCTTGAAATAAAAGGAATGAATTTAATTGTCCTTAAGGGTGTTAAAACCCTTACCCTAATTATTCCCTTTTGTTAAGGGTTGATCCCTAAATCCTTAGTGTGTGTGTGTTCAGTTTCTCAGTTCAAGGTGTGTGCGTAGAGACCTCGGGGAGAGGTATTAGTATTAGGCTTGGGCGATATTGATTTTTTGATATCGATATTGATAACGTGAATAATATCGCGATAATCGGTATTATCGGTTTTATTAATAAAACATTAATATATCACACTGACGGGCTGAATTTCCCCTCTCCTTTCCTTTCCTTTCCTTTCCTCTCCTCTCCTCTCCTCTCCTCTCCTCTCCTCTCAAGTCAAAATGTCCCCTCCCCTCCACTCCCCTCCCCTCTCCAGTCAAAATTTGATTTAAAATATCGCGGTAAACGGTAATATCGGTATATTGCCCAAGCCTAATTAGTATACGTGAGTGAGGGGACTGCTGCTCGGGCAGAGACAGCAGTGGTTCTTATCTGTATCTGTCGATGAAACCGTGAACAGACGGATCCTCTGTAGCTGGTCCTGCGGTTGGCCACACCGCTCCACAACCATGCACAGACGTCGATCACTTCACTGGACTAAGCTCGCCATCAGATTTCAGACTGGGGTTTCTCTGGGTTGTCAAGAAACCAATCTACACATAGTGCAGAATAGCAAATTACTCTGTGTTCTTATGAGACCTCATTAATTTTCTCCCAATATCTTTTAGTATTCAGTATAACCAAGAAAGGATATACTTCAAATACAATGAAATAATAATGTACAGTATAGCTACTGATCATAGTAATACATACATGAAATGAAATAGCATAAAATGCAAAAACATATAAATAACATGTCACATTAATTATATGCACAATGAATTTCTTATGTTCACCTGTTAAATGTAACAACCATTTTTAGGCTTTTTAACCTTTTTAATACTCCATTGTTGTAAATTGTATAATCAACTTTACTCCAAGAGTGACTTGAACCATTGAAACCCAAATGGTTGTAATGTAAACACCATATGCTACTGTATGTACAAACTAGTGCTTCTACATGCTACTGCATGTAATGCTGACTGGTTTAGCACAATACAAACTCGGACTCATTACATAACATGCAAATCACACCACCACTCAATATACAAATAAAACGTTGTCTTATAAAGCAGCATATACTTTGTTTACATTCAGACCCATGGCTTTGTACAACTAGCCACAGTTGAATAATACATGTTCATATAGTTAACATAGTAAAACATTCACCATAAAAGCCAAAATCGCGACAGAGTCAGCTATTCATTCATTACTAACTATTTCACAGACCTTGATGTGACTGTTAGCTGTGGTAAACAAAGTGATGATGAATGACACGACACGAAACACACACACACGTAGGATGTAGCTCTTCTCACAACATTGACGACACAGGTCAAAATAATAAACACATAAACAATCAACAAATTACGTCGCAATACATAATATTGATCAAACAAAGAAATACAAAACATGTAGAAATGCGCGATGCGCAGGTGAACGTGTCCGTCAAAACACCACAATACAACACAACAAAGATAACTCTCAAATAATAATACCTCGTTGGCCGCTTGTTGTGTAAAGAGGTTCTTGATGCTTCTTGAGTTTCATACAGTCCTTTGAATGTCCTTTTGACCGTGTTTAATAACTTTAAACAGTTCAAACACACTACTCTGCTGCGAGTGTGCTTCCTTGTGCAGACCAGAGTCTGAATGAGTGAGAGAAATGTTTGTACCACCTGTGTGCAATGCCAGGCAATCATGCATCAATCAGTCAATCAATCATGGTCCAGTGTTGCTACTGACAGACAGGGAACTTGGTTCTGCCTCAGAAAGTTATCATCACATCATGTTTACATTTTTAACCTCATATGAAATCAATTATGAACCACATATTTATTATTGTATCATGACATTATTATGAATTATGCTTTATGAACTTATGACCATGAATTGTTGTATTTTAGCTATTTTAGTCTTTTTAAAGTAAGCATTTTAATAGCAGCACTTACATAGGAAGTCAGAGAAACGAATCAAAGAAAAGACCGTCATCTGCCAGTGGAATTCAGAACAGCGCCACAGCCCATCCACATGTATGAAGGCATATGCCTCTCCCCTCCTCTCCTCTCCTCTCTTTTTGAATGAACAGACAAAACACAAAACACAACATGTTCATTAATGTTATTCTTCACAAACTAGACATTTTATTCATATTTAGAAAATGCAGAATCCAATGGCGTCGGTCTGGGCTCTCCACGCCGTTTGCAAAGGTCAATGGTCAGCAAAAAGACTGCCTCCTCTCTCCCCTCTCTCCACAGAAGTGAAAACAGACAAAACACACCTTTAAAATATGTTCCCTAACCCTATTCTTCGCAAACGAGACATTTTATTCATATTTAGAGCGTCCCAAATTCAATGGGGCCGGTCTCGACTTTCCAGGACGTTTGCAAAGGTCAAAGGTCAGCCGAAAGACTGCCACGGTGACCTTTGGGCCAAATGCCTTAACAATTAAGTGATAGATATTTTTTTAAATATGTAACACCCCCGAATATCCATATTCAGGCCATGGCGAATAAAATGGCGTTGGTCTCGATTTTGTGGGACTCTTCCAAGCGTCCGATAAAGGGAACTACACTGCAATGCTAGGCCTCGGGTCAGATTTGAGGTTCCCGAGGTCGCAGAAAAAAACTCAGACCATCACGAAGATCGGCTCGTCGCCGCGATCGCAGAGGTGTTCGGCCCATCCCGAACAGACTTACGATCGTCGTCATAGGCGCGCGTGAACGTCAAACTTTGCTTCACTGGAACGCCACGACGGTGAGGCCTTCCGGGATGATTTTCGGATATGTTATAGAGCTCCCGGAGACGCATGCATGGATCTATAGAACGTCCTCGGGCGACCTTTCTAAGAGGCACGGTCTCGTTTCACTTTTTCAGCCAGGACGCTGTTAGAGTCTATGGGTCTATGACGTGTCTGCATGCACAGAGCCAAAGTGAAGGACGTTTTGTACGACTGTCGGAGGCGTACGTCCGAGACACCTACCCGTTCGTCTCGGCTGGCTCTCCGACATATCCGAACGTCGGACCGTGATGTTTTATCGTTGGCGCGTTGTCGCGCGTCAAAGTCGGCAATTTGTAGGCGTTCGTTCAAGGCTACCGCCGCGGCCGTATGTCCGTTTGGCCCGAAACCTATACGGCTGCGATCGAGGCCGCGACCCGGCTGCGGTGATGGTCTCGGATTTGTTCTGCGACTTTCGCGTCAAAGTCGCAAATTTCGAGGCTTTCGTGCAGGGCTACTGTCGCGACCGTATGTCCGTTTGGCCCAAACCCTATACGGCTGCGATCGGGGCCGCGGCCCGGTTGCGGTGATGGTCTCGGATTTGTTCTGTCGAATTTCGCGACTTTTCTCGCTAACTTACTTTGTGGGAGCAGTTTATGCTAATGAAGGGCGTGGTTACGGCTACTTTGTGGGTGTGGGTTATGCAAATTTGATGGGCGTGGTTTCGGCTACTTTGTGGGTGTGGTATATGCAAATTAGTGGGTGTCGCTTATGTAAATTAGTGGGTGTCACCCCGCCTACTTTGTGGGAGTGGTTTATGCAAATGAAGGGCGTGGTTCCTGCTACTTTGTGGGTGTGGGCTATGCAAATTAGTTGGTGTCGCTTATGCAAATGAGTGGGTGTCGCCCGCCGACATTGTTGGAGCGGTTTATGCAAATGAAGGGCGTGTTTCGGCTACTTTGTGGGATTGGCTTATGCAAATGATGGGGAGTGGTATGCAAATGAAGGTGCGTGGTATGCAAATGAAGGGGCATGGTATGCAAATGAAGGGGAGTGGTATGCAAATGAAGGGGAGTGGTATGCAAATGAAGGTGCGTGGTATGCAAATGAAGGGGAGTGGTATGCAAATGAAGGGGCATGGTTCCGGCTACTTTGTGGGATTAGTTTATGCAAATGAAGGGGAGTGGTATGCAAATGAAGGGGAGTGGTATGCAAATGAAGGGGAGTGGTATGCAAATGAAGG